>NC_048224.1:139466493-139515977 GCF_002007445.2 Ailuropoda melanoleuca
TGGATGGATGGTTGGATGGATAGGTGGATGGATGGGTGATGGGTGGGAGAGGGGTGGAGGGAGGGATGTTGGGTGGATGGACGGGCTGGTGGGTGGGTGCATGGATAGGTAGATGAATAGATGGGTGGGCGGGTGGGTGGGTGCATACTTGGATGGAGGGACAGGGAGGTGGGGGCAGCACTCCGGGAGGAGGAGGAGGTGAGGGAGGAGTCTGGTGCCGAATCTAACGAGGTGTGTTGGTGATCCGATATGGGGAGACGGTTGGGGTGGGGAAAAGTGACATTTGGGAACGTTTAGGAACCAGAATTGGCAGGATGTGGAGGTTGGCTGAGTGTGGGGGGGCTGAGTGACTGAGTCGGGAGTGGCTTCTTCAGCTGGGGAGAGCATGAGGAGTGAGCACAAAAAACGGCGTGTAACAAGCTCCATGGACCCCAGAGTGGAGGCAGGCAGAGGGCGGCCAGAGAGCAGCCGGAGCTGAGGAGACGTTTGAAGTGCGCTGCCAGGCCAGGGCTGCAGAGAGGTCGCGGGGCGTAGCAGCAGGGGGACTGTGGGTGACCCCAGCCATGGCTTTTAGGAGACATCTTCTGATCTTCATGGCAGGAGTTAGCAGGTTGGAGTTCTCCCTTTTCCTCAAATGCTGAGGCATCATTGTGACCTCGCGCACGGTGACTTCCGACTGCCGTGTGGAGACGGGTGTGCAGTTCGGGGTCCCTTCCCTCTGCTGGTGGGTGAGATGTGGTGGTGGCCTTTGTGCCTTCTCTCCATTTACTTGGAAGTCTTTATTTTGTCTTTTTCAGGGACTCCAGAGGATGTTATGAGCGTGACATACCATTGCCTTTTTCTAATGTAATCCTATATTCTGGAAGTTCTTGTTTTAAAGATGATAATTTGCTTTGCTTCCATTATTGTTCTTTTCAAAATCTGGGGTTTGAGCAGGAAAAATACCCCTTTCCTGTTATTACAAACACAAGGATCTGTGTTATCAGGGGAAAGAATGCAGTGGTCAGGCTGCTGAGGGACCAGTGGCCTTGGGATGGGTCACAGCCAGCTTTTAAACAAGCATCCAGGCTCTGTCTTCTGCCGTCTTTAGTTTTTCTTCACATTCTCGAGCTTTCAACTCCAATTTGTACCTTAGTTCACTGTGAAATCTTTAGCTCAGATTCACTTCTTTGCTGCACTCAGACCTGTTCTCCTATTGCCCACTGGACATTGAGCAGAATGTTCCAAAGCCTGGCAGTCCGAACTGAGTGTGACTGAGCTTCATTTCTTTGATGGCCTAGTTCGTCTGAAGCCTGCTGTGGGAACACGAATAGAAGGGGCCGTGATGCAAATGTTGGGTAATTGTTCTTTTTGATGGCTGAGTAATATTCCATTGTATATATGGACCACATCTTCTTTATCCAGTCATCTGTTGAAGGGCATTTCGGCCCTTTGCAGCAACATGGACGGGACTGGAGGAGACAATGCTAAGTGAAATAAGTCAAGCAGAGAAAGACAATTATCATATGATATTCACTCATTTATGGAACATAAGAAGTAGGAAGATTGGTAGGAGAAGAAAAGGAAGAAGAAAGGAGGGGGTAAACAGAAGGGGGAATGAACCATGAGAGACTGTGGACTCTGGGAAACAAACAGGGCTTCAGAGGGGAGGGGGGGTGGGGGAATGGGATAGGCTGGTGATGGGTAGTGAGGGCACGTATTGCATGGAGCACTGGGTGTTATATGCAAGTAATGAATCACGGAACTATCCATCAAAAACTGGGGATGTACTGTATGGTGACTAACATAATGTAATAAAAAATATTATAAAAAAAAAAAGAAGGGGCCGTGATGCCGCCTGCGGAAGGGGGTCGTGTTCTAGGTGGTGGGGCTCTGTGGCCCAGGGGTCGGCCACCCTGGCTCAGACGCTGACCAGCTCAGAGACCGGCCGCATCTTGCAGGGACGGCAGCTGCCGGCTGCCATGGTCGGGCTGCTGAGCAGATGGTAAGGTGGGCGTGTGCGGGGTCGCCGAGTGCTTGGTGTGGTCAGCCCAAAGTGAACTCTGTGTGGATGGGCCTGTGTGGGCCCCCCTAACCTGCTGTGTTTGGGGGACGTGCATGTGTTAGTCAGTGGAACCAATGATTTTAATAAACCCCCACCATGAGAGGCAGTTTCCAGAGAGGGACACAGCTCCCCTGCAGCCCCCGGGCCTCTCACTTAGTTTCCTGTCTGCAGGGAGGTCTGGGAGGGTCTTGTGATTTCTAGCCCGTTTGTCCTGACACGTCGTGTCACCTTGTGGGCTCTGTGCATGCCTGTGTCCTGGGCTGAGCTGTAGCTCTGGGAGGGCCGCCAGGCTTTGTCCACCCCCCTCTCCTGTTCTCTGTCCCTAAGGTGGCCCTGCCCCAACCCAACATACGCAACGTGTGCCCCCAGCGGCCGTCCTGCTCTGTGGGTAAGGAGCGAGGAGCCTCAAATTAATGCAGTTATAAGTCATTAACGGCAATCCTGGCCTCCTCCTAACTCTTGGATTAGCATAATGAGCCTATATTAATTGCCAATTATAAACAAATTCTCCATTTATTCATATTTCTCTGAATTAACGTCCCCTGTCTGTGATAAGTTGTTCTTGAGAAGAGTGTTCTGTCTACACAGACATTCCGTTTTCCTCTTTCTTCCAGTGTTCAGTCTCCTTCCTACCTGGGGGAGGGCGCTTGGCTGGGTTTCCGCCTCTTTCCATGGGCTTCGCGATCACGCAGTTCCGCGGGAAGCGCTGACACGTAGCAGGAGAGGTCGTTGGGAGAGATGCACGCCTCCGCTTGGGCTTGCGTTCTGTTAGCAAAGGGGGTTTTCTGGGCCCCCCTGCATGTGGCTCCGGGCTCCACTGGTGTGAGGCCTGGGTTCTTTGAGAGGCCTGCTCCCCCCTTCGTGCTGAGTTGCCCGTCAGCCGGCGACTGGGCGTGTGGCCGACCGTGTGGCTGCGTGGAGTGAATCTGCTGGGCAGCCCCGTTCCCCCGCTGCTGCAGGAGGACGCGGTCGGGTGTCCGGAGCCCCATCGCCAAGACTTGACATGCCCGGTTGTGGCACGTTTTTGGGCAGCAGTTGGAGTGGTCCCTGGCTGTTTCCTCCCTCCCCTCTTCTTCCCTGGAGGGCAGGCAGGAGCACGAATTCCAGGCCGCTGGGACCCCTCCGTGGGCGGTGGCTCTGTTTGAGGGCAGCGGGCCGGGAGCTGGGGGAAGGCGTTAAGGAGGCAAGAGGTGAGGAGAGCCACTGGTCTTCCAGACCCCGTGGCCTGAGTTGAAGCACCCAGGATGAGCGCATAGGAGAGTGAGCAGGAAGAATGGCCCTACACAGAAACGGGGAGTCCTCAGTTCCTGTTTCCGGGGAGCCCCCAGGCCAGGGGTGCTGGCTGACCTCACAGCTCGTGTCAGATAAAGAAACTTCCATGGTGTTCAGCCACCGACAGGCAGCCGGCCCTGGACGCTGACAGCCTCGTGCTGCTGCTGTGCTTGGAGCCGGGTGGCCAGGGCATGCTCTGATGCCAGATCCCTCTCCCCGCCAGTGACTCACGATGCCCAGCGCCTCCGCGACCCGCAGCCGTTGCCTGGCTGTCAGTGCCAGATGGACATTTGTGGACATCTTGACTCCTCTTGTCCAAACAGGATGCCTGACTCCTCCCCAACCTGCAGCCATTCAGGCTCAGACCCGCGTCCCCCCGGGAGGAGCTCTCGCACCATTGTCTCGCCCTGGCCTGAGCCACAGTCCTGTCTTCTTCCTCACCCCTTCCTCCGTGGTCTTTATTAATCCCGAAGATGGAGGGACCCACCTCCCGTGTCCCTCTGGTCACGGCCCTCCTCTGCGCACAGCTCACCCGTGCCCTCGCTCCGTTTCATTCCGAGCAGAAACCGAAGCCCCTGCAATGGTCCCAGGCTCCGCCCGCGCAGTCAGCTCTGACAGCCTGGGATGGGGGTGGCTCGCATTGCCCTGCACTTACCTCCCTCAGTGTACCCCTGGAGCCAGAGGTCCGCGGCCAGCGCCGGGCAGCTTGGTTCCCTCTGAGGCCGGGCGGGAGAGTCTGTCCCTGTCCCCCAGCATCTGGGGGCTTGCTGGCGGTCGCTGGCGTCCATGGGGTGTGGACGGATGCAGAGACGCTGGAGCCCCCGTCTCTGCGTCCGTCTCTGCATGGGGTTCTCTTCTCCGTGTGTGTCTGTGTCGCGTGTGTTAGGGTGACCGTATAACCGTGGAGATGGACACACTTCGCTTTGATTCCACGGGATGACTGTTACACAGTGGCCAGCTGTCCCATCACGCCGTCTGGGGACTTTTGTCCTCTCCGTAGATCTGAAATAGTGCTTTAAACTTCCCTTGTCTTTCCTGATCTTCTCAAAGCACGCCTCGGTTAGGGCGTGAGCTTTCCTCGGGATTGGGTTCCAGTTACGCGTATGGGGCGGCACCACCACAGAGCGCCGCGTCCTTCCCAGGAGGCACAGCACGTCCGTCTGTCCCAGTGTGGGGGTGCTGGCCTGGATGGACCGGTCCCGGCAGACCTGCCCAGGGGGTCTCCCTGGGGAGTAGCCCCTCCCCCGAGGGAGCAGCAGACGCTGAGGCGACTCCGGCCTGCGAGTGACACTGGCAGGAAGCAGTGATGTCGGCAAGTCCGATGCCAGAGAGCCCCTCGCTCCTGATGGCCTCCCCCCATGTCGCCCTTCGTTCCAGAATACGTGGGGCCAGGGGACAAGGCAATCTGCAGCTGAGACCGGTGGGCAAGGGGCGAGGCTGTTTCTGGGGCTGCCGTTGAGCTCTGTCTGCAAGGTGCCATTTTCAAATTCCTCCCCAGTGCAAGTCAGCCTGAGTTTCGATCCTGCCTGTGACACACCCAGTAGAAAGCGGGATGTTGCTGGCCACACAGACATGTTAGGCTGTGTGTGCATGAGTGTGCCCGGGTCTGTGTGAGTGTGTACGAGTGTGCAGGTATGCGTGTATGCACGGGTCTGTGTATGTGAGTGCATGCACGTGCGTGCATGAGCGTGTGTGCACACGTGTGTTTCCCTCCCGAATCCTTAACGATAATGGTTTCATAGCGTCTAACAGGTTAGTGATGCAGGAGGTGGTAGTAGCTGGTCTGGGACACTCGATGGTTTCCTTCCCGCCCCTCCTTTTTCGTATTACGTCCCCACGTGTGTTGCCGTTGGTGCCTTTCCACCCCCCACCCTGCTCTTCCCACCAGCTGACCTCGCTGGGCCTCACCCGGTGTTCGTTCTCCCACCGACAGTGTCTTGACCTGCTTTCCACCCTCGGGTCCCTGGTAGGGCTGTGTCACGTTTGTGTTTGGAGGCCACCAGAATAAGTTCACACCCCCCTTTTTAAATTTAAATTTTTTAATTGAGGTAAAATATCCATAAAACTTGCCATTTTAATCACATTCAGGCGTATAGTTCAGCGGCCTTAAGTTCATTCTCAGTGCTGCGCAATCATCGCCACCAGCCAACTCCAGACACTTCTGTCACTTTCCCCAACCGAAACTCCGTCCTGTTAACTGCCGGCCCCATCCCCCTCCCTAGCTCTTGGCACCCACCATCTGTCTCCGTGAACCTGACGGCTCCAAGAACCTCACGTGAGTGGAATCACACACTATTTATTCTTCTGTGTCTGGCTGATCTCTGCGTAACGCCCTCACGGTTCCTCCGGCCTGTAGCGCACGTCGGAATGTCCTTCCTCGTGAAGGCTCCGTGATGTTGCGTTGTGCATGTATTTTCCCACTTCAGCAGGTTGTGCACCCTGCTATGGACACGGACCCGCAAATATCTCTCCACGTTCCTGCTTTCGGTTCTGGGGATGTTCTCAGAATCGGGAATTGCTGCATCATTTGGTAGTTTTATGTCTCATTTTCTGAGGACCCTCTGCACCGTTGTCCACGGTGGCTGCCCGGTTTGCACCCCCACCAGCGGTGCACAGTGGGCTCAGTTTCTCCACGTCCTCGCCAGCACTGGAGATTGTCTGGGTGTTTGATGTGATGGTGGCTGTCCTAATGGGTGTGAGGTGGGATCTCACGTGGTTTTGATTCATGTTTACCGAATGATTAGTGATGTCAAGACCTTTTCATGAGCACACCCCATTTTTAAGAATACAAATTTATGGGTTTTTTTTGGTGGATGGAGTGTATGGAACTTTTCTCCTGTATATGGTCACTGTTTTAAAAGTAATCGTGAAAATGCACAGCTGTCTATGGAGGGGACCTGCTGCGGACTATTCATATCCCCCTCGCTCATCCCTTTGCTTCATTAAATTGAGAAAAATGAAGGTCCCCAAGTACCGCTCCCTGGACTTTCCTGCCCTACACCTCGTCCCGCTGCATGAGGCCATGCCGCGAGCCCACGAGGGGTGCAGCCCTGGAAACTGGCAGCCCTTTGCCGACACTCCCATGGTTGGGGTGTTGGTAGATACCAAGCCTGATCTCAAACCCAACCCCAGCGAGGATGGAGAGCCAGTTCTAAAAGGAGCAAAGGGTAGAACATCTCTATTCTGCTAAAATGGGTATAAAAGTTAGAACAAAAATAAGAACCCAGATAAAACAATACAAAATGTGAAAGAAACTAAATAAAAATGAGTGAAAAATAGAATGTCAGCTGGGTGAGGACAGAAATAAATGGAGAAACGTTCTGAGTCAATACTGCTGATCACCATCAGCAAGACATTGAATTAGACGGCTGGAGCAGCGGCGCTTTCATCTGTTGAAACTCGAGAGCAGGTGCTGGGAGCACTCGTTCTGGGAGCTAAGACATCATCCCTACTTGTAGCTGAACTTGGTGGATCTGTGCACCAGATTTACAGGGTCCCAAGTAGGTTGTTGGTATTTTTAGTCTTTCTCTGTAGGTGACGTCATTTCTGCAAGGCCCCCTCCCACAAACACACCTCTGTCAGTCATTACCGACAGAGAGTGAGGGGGCCGGGCCGAAGCCCCAGCTCATCGCGTGGCCGACGTTCACGTGGGCATGTGCCCAGGACAGGTGCCTTCGCTGAAGGGGATGGACTCTGCACCCAGAGACGTGGGCTGAAATCCAGGTTTTCCATTCGCTGTACACACAACAGGGTGTGAGGCATTTAGCCCCACTAAACTTTAGTGTTCTAGTCCACAAACTGAAGGGGAGGCCTTCTAGGACATTGTGAAGGTGACATGTGATAGATGACATACACTGCATAGCTCCACCCCTGGAACGGAGTGGATGGCACCCGAGGAATGGTGGTTACTGCTGTCACGATCGCGGTACTGGGGAGCTGACGAGGACGTTGGAAAGAGGGCACATCAGAGAATACAAGAACTCTGAGCAGTGAAATGTAGGACGCTAACTGGCCTTAGGATATTTCGTGATTTTTGTGGGTTTGAGTTCAATCCTTTATTAATTCCTTATTGTTAAAATAATTTTGTGATTGGTTCTCTTGAATTTTCTAAGCCTATAATCATAGTAAGATCTGAAGATAATATTTGAACTGGGAAACCTCTTATTTCAGCGTCAGGTGCCATGACATTAGATAAGAGTGGGTTTCTGGGTGAATAATCGTCTGGGAGTTTGCTGAGGAGAGGGCCTGTTTCAAGGAGCGTTTGATTACAACGCTGCATAAAATATCCCGGACCACAGGCCAAAGTAGAAAGCTCTCCAATTCCTGTTTTGCCAGTTTTTTTCTTTTATGAGGTCTCACTGTTGCTTTAAACAACCTTTGTTCATCTTGTTATCTTGCACACATATATCTGTGATGAGTTTGCCTTTCCGTTTTTCTAAGCCTCCTCCTGTAAATCCATAAAAGAATAAAACATTATATCTTGGTTCCTTACCTGTATCAGATACCTCCTTCCCCCACTGACCACATCATATTTCCTTTGATTATACTACCTGTGGTTTGAGATGGTGATTATTATTGTCAGTTTATAACCCTATTAAAATGCGACCCAAGGGGTCAAGTCCCACAGAGGCCTGAGGTCAGAGGAAGACATCTCACTGATGAAAAATTCATTTAAAAACAACCCGAATTCTTACTTATACTTTGAAACACCATGCTGAGACTATAGATAAGCTATATAAATGGAGAGCGGGAGAGGGAGAGGAGCGGAGGGACGGAGAGCAGTCTATTTTAAAGCATTGCTCATGTGATTGTGGGGGCTGGCAAGTCCCAAATCTGTAGGACAGGCCAGCAGGCTGGAGATCTGGGCAGGGTTGCTATGTTGTGTTCTTGAGAATTCCAGAAACCAAAGCTCATGTTGACTCGTGAGACGTTCCAAACTGGGGAGAATCTCAGCCAGACGTGGAACTCATCGTGGGCAGGACAAGACGGCCAGGCATGTCTGGGGCATCTGTGCTTTGGGGGCCGCCCTGGGCCCGGGGTTGGGCGGTCTGCACTGAGCTGGAGGGACGTGGGCCCAGGAGCTGGCACGGTTTTGTTCAGGAACCTCTTTGTCGGTGGAGACGAGACTGTATTCACAAGCCCCTGTTTGGTCTTTTATTCTGTCTTAACCTGGGACTTGGATCTGAAGGAGACGCGGTAGCTCTCTGTGGCCTCGAAGAACTAATTTCATTCTCTGTGTCTACTTTGCGGGCAGGGGTGATATCCGAGGCATTTGTCTAGAAATGACAGAAGGCTGCCTTTGTGCCTTCTGCTTCCATCCCACACATTAACTAGCCCGTGTGCAAACAGAAAGAGCTCTGCTATTGTTGTATCAGAAACAACAAAGGTTTCTGCCAGCAGACACCCAGCGACAGATCCAGAAGTCGCTTGGATTCTATATTTTCTGGCATAAAAACCAACATCACACACTATGGCTTTGTTCTGTCTGGGCTTCAGTTCCAGAATGTTTCATGTCTCGGCAATCACTGTGCATTCAACAGCTGAGGAACCATTTGCCAATCTGTTCCTCCCCCTTTGATCTTTAAAACGTGCATGGCTTCTCTGAAGGCCAGTACCTGACGTTGGTTGCCTTGTGCAGGGGCCGAGAACGTACGACTCTGACCTTGAAGGGTTCAGGACTGGGTTTTCCCAGGGACATGTTTGAGCACAGAAGCTGAAAGTGTCTCCTCGCAGCTCCAGCCGTGGGTCCCCCCCAGACGGCACTGCCTGGGTTTCACGGGGTACATCCTCCTTGAGCTGTCGTGAGTGAGGTGTGGTGTGGGTGTGGGAGCGGAGCCTGTAGAAACCACGGAGGCCTGTGGTGGAAAGCAGGTGTGTCCAGCCTCACAGCTGTCTGCTGTCCTCCCCTCCGATTCTGGGCGCTGCTCTTGGTCCTGTGACCCGGAGCGTGGTGGCCGTGGCACCTTTCTCCGTATGAAGACTCTGCTCACGTTTTGTCCTGGAGTCCTGAGGCTGGGCAGTCAGCTGCTGGGGATCTGTGAAGAGGACAGAGTCTTCCTTTGATGGGAGGTTGGACAAGTTGGCTTCTTAGTGCACCACGGACACTGTGCGGTTTTTTCATCAGGCTGCGGTTGGGAGACAGACATACAGCAAGCTGGGTAGAGTGCTTAGCACGGTCCCCAGACCACAGCGACGCAGGACACGATTACCGTTCTTACCATACTAAGTTCTCAAAGGACGGTTCAGGCATCGATCACAGACGTTTATGCCTCCGTCTTCCCTTCTCTTGTCATAGAGGCCTTTCTTCAATTTTCACCCTCCTAATTATAAATTCCAAGAGGAAAGGGATTGTTCCTTCTCACCTGTCCCCTGTAGCGTGCGGGGCAGTAGTGGTTCTCACATATGTACTGGGAGAATGCCTCTTGCGTACAGAGCTAGCAAATAATTTTTAAGGAGCTACTTTGTACCACACACTGTCTGGGGTCTGGGGAATCCAGAGCTGAGTCAGAATGTCTCTGCCCCCTGGGAGCACACATCCAAGCTTGCCTTCATTACCCACTGTGCCATGGGGGCCTCTTGTAAAGCCTTTTATCAAAAGCATGGTCCGTGCCCAAGGACAGGGCATGGGTGATGGTTCCAGACGCATTTCAATCTGGGCCCTGCTTCCCAAGTCCAGTGGTTTACACTATGTGGCTGTTCGCTCACATGTCAGATGGGGGATGAAGTCCCACCTGTGAGTGTCCACGGCCAGCAGGTGGCCACCATCCTTGTGTGGGAGTCTGACTCAAGACCTCATTCTTCTAGGAAGATCGGTAGGGGAAGAAAGGGATAAAGAAAGGGGGGGGTAATCAGAAGTGGGAATGAAACATGAGAGACTATGGACTCCGAGAAACAAACGGAGGGCTTCAGCGGGGAGAGGGGTGGGGGAATGGGTTAGGCTGGTGATGGGTAGTAAGGAGGGCACGTATTGCATGGTGCACTGGGTGTTATACACAACTAATGAATCATGGAACTTTACATCAAAAACCAGGGATGTATTGTATGGTGACTAACATAATATGATAAAAAAAAAACATTAAAAAAAAAAGACCTCATTCTTCCAGCATCGACATGCAGCCAGCCTACAGTGAGGAAAATGTCTTTAACTTTGGATTTAAAAGAGAAAAAACCCAGAGCGCAGAGTTTTCCTTTGTAGTTTGTCTTTTTCTGTCCAGGCACGTAATAGCAACTACCGTGGACGGCATTTCCTCTGGGCGCAGATGACCACCGGCCTTGTCGTGTCAGCAGGGCTGCGTGGGGAGAGCCCCCGAAGCTGTAGGCATTTGGCGGGCCACGTTTGCAGTTATGGAAAAATGATAGGTTAGGTCAAGACTGTGCAGCAGAGGCTCTATGGCTTGTATTGAGATCAGACCTGTACCACGGCTGTGCTGTAAACCCCTGAAGACCAAGGCCATCAGGAGAGCAAGAGGGTCGGATTTTTCTGTTACCCTCTGAGCTCCTTCTACCACAGACTCTCAGAGCTGGAATGGAGCCCCGTACGCTTTCTTATCCCTATGGAACCCATCGGGGAGGATTTGGTGCTGGGTCAAGGCTCTTGCTGTTTTGTAAGCAGGCCCATCACATTTCCAGAAGTTTCTTCCTTCTCCATCTTCCACCTTTTGGCTTTTATGTTGGTCTCTAATCTTCACAGAGCAGTCTGATCTCCTTTATATGGACACACACATCTGTTTGGTAAGAGCTGTTTGTTGTCAGGTAAGAGGTTACCCATGCTGAGATTTTTGAACACAACCTTAGTATTTTATATTTATTTCTAAAGAGTTTCACCTTCTTTATTTTGGACTGTCACCCTTGTGTGACAGAAGGATTTTGAATCATGGATTTGCATGCAGAATTTTATCCATATCATCATGATAGGAAATGTGTCTCCTGTGCCATGATCCAGTCACTCATAGATATGGGGTGGGAAGGTGCAGGGGTCCAGGAGACCGTGTCCTTACTGATTGATCCCAGATAGTATGTTCTGTGCATCAAGTCTTTCAAACAGTTGTGGACGTGCCGGATCCTGTCCCCTGGCCCACATTTCTCCCGTGTAGATGGATATCTGGGGTGAATGGTCTTCCCGTTCCCTCCTTGTGCCCTGAAGGAGGTGATGGTCTTGGTGGGGTTCTGCTTTCCTCCTGTCTCTCCTGTGCTTGCTCTGTAACTCCGTGTATTTGGATCAGGGGAGAATCGAGTTCCTACTTAGCAAAGGTTTTTTTTTATTAACTTTTTTTGAGGCTTAATTGACACATAGTGAACTGCATATTGGAAGTGTTTGTGTGGTTTGACGTATGCATGTAAGTGGGAAGCCGTTACCCACAGAGAAAATAATTCATGTAGCATCACCCCCAGAGGTTTCCTGCTTGCCCTTGCTAACCCCCTCCTGCTCCCCTGCCCTGCTAATCCTTGGTCACTGTAGATTAGTTTATGTTTTCTGGAGTTTTATGTAGATAGAAAAGTACAGTACGGGCCCCTTGCAGTCTGGCTGCTTTCACTCGGACTCCAGTTGATAGAAACAGCTACTGGAACTAATCAGTGAGTTCAGCAAGGTCAGAGGACACAGGACCGATATGCAAAAGTGTATTGAATTTCTACATACCAAAAAGGAACACACAGAAATTGAAATAAAAAATATTGCTTCCAAAAGCATCAAATAATAGTAACGATTTAGGGGTAAATCTGACAAGAGGTGTGCAAGACTTATTTCCTGAAAACTATAAAATATTGCTGAGGCAAATGAAAGGTCTGATATGTCATGTTCATGAGTCAGAAGATGTAATATTCTTAAGATGTCCGTTTTCTCCAAATCGATCTGAAGATTCAGTATGGTAACAATCAGAACTTGAGCAGGCTCTTTTGTGTGCAAATTTTCTTAGAAATTGACAAGGAGATTCCGAAAATTATATGGAAATGAGAGGGACCCAGAGTATCCAGAACAACTCTGAGAAAGAGGATTAAAGTTGGAGGAGTAACACTACCTGATTTCAAGACTGGTTCTACAGCCGCAGCGGTCGAGTCCCTGATTTTGGATCCAGGAGACCTTCAACCCAACAGAACAGAGCACACAGAAATAGCCCCCCTCCGCCCGCAGGGAGGATTGACTTCTGGCAGAGCTGCAAAGGCACTGCAGTAGAGAAGGGGTGGTTGGAGAGAGCTGGTGCTGGGGGACGTGGATGTCCACATGCAGACGGGGAACTTCAGCCACACCGCATCCCCCAAACACAAACTCAAAGCACATCGTACATGCGGGTGCAAAACCGAGCGTTACAGAGCTGCAAGAAGAGGACAGAAGATGGACACTTCCTGGTCTTGGAGCAGATGGAGATTTCTTAGCTACGTCATCAAAAGCATAATTGTAACGGAAAGAATTGATAAACGGGGCTTCACCGATACTAAGAATTTCTGTTTTTCAGTAGATGCCTTTGAGGAAATGAAGTCAAGCCACAACCCGGGAGAAAAGCACACACCTGATAAGGAGCTCGGGAGCGCGAGGAGCACTCTTCAGGGAGCTCGCCAGGTGGAAGAAGGCTTGCTGGTTTCTCCTGGGGTTGAGCGCACCTGTGCCATGTGGACTAGCCATTCCACTCACTGGTTTGCAGAGAAAACGCCTACGTCCAACACCTTAGACGTGAGTGTTCGTAGCCTCTGCAGTAACCAGCGAGCAGGAACAACAGAAACATCCCTCAGCGGGGGACTGGCGGAGCAAATCGTTATCCACCCGGCCGCTGGAGCAGCACCCAGCAGGGACAGGAGACCCGCGGCCACCGGGTGAGTCACCACATCATTTCACTGCGTGGGAACAGCCAGGTGAGGAGTCCGTCCGCTAGGATGTCATTCCCATGAACAGAAGTTCCTCCGCGTGACTGAGCTGAGCCGAGGTCGCCTTGGGTCGGGGCAGGTGGGGGAGGGTTGTCGAGGGGCATGCTGCCTGTCTATTTACTCACCCAATTGTCACTTCAAATTTGTACAGTTCATCGTATGCCAGCTGTACTTCAGTAAAAGCACATCGCTCGCCCTCTGAATAAACCCAATTCTGGAGAGAAATGCCCTTAGGCAGGACCCGAGTGGGGCTGTGCGTTTCACGCCTCTAGCCCAGCGCCTGATAGTGTGTGCGCTCAGTAATCGCTTGTTTCCCCAGCTTCCCTACTCCACTCACCCCGGAAATTCAGACTCCTGCACCACCAGCCAACACCTACTGGGGGTTTCTTCTGTCTAGATGATAGTGGGCAGGTATTTGCAGAGAGACAGGGCGGTAGTCTTGGTCCGTGCTGTACTTATTGAGACCTACTCCAAGGTACCCCAGATGTACAGAAGAGGCAGGAAGGAGAAACGGCCCCTGCTATTGACTGGCCTCTCTGCTTCTGCTGTGCAGACCCTGCCCTTTGCCTTCCCAGTGGCCCTGGACTTGCCCGCACGCAGGGCTCCGGTCGCCGTCTCCTCCTTTGTTCTCTCCTGGCAGCGTGACTTTGAGGGACATGCTCCTTTCCCATCCGATTTCCGGAGGGTCTTCCTCCCTCTGCAGTGCCTGTGTAGTGAGCTTTACCAAGAAGGTTCTGGGAGAAAAGCTGGCAGTCCTTGAACCTACGGCCTCAGGAGGCAGCACAACAATTTCATGTCCTTGTACCGGGGTGACACAGGGTGGGAGACAGACGCGCGTGTGGACTTGCTTTGTGACGCTTGTGACCGTGGCTTGGGCGAGGCCCCCGTGCATTTCAGCCTGCAGCCATTTGTAGATGTGCTGCGCTGAGGGGCTCCCGCAGTGCTCATGGGACGGAGCCACCTGCCCGTCGAAGCTGGTTTCATTTGAGACGACGTCCAAGCTGGGTGGGTTCCCCACCTCCCTGTTGGAGTCACGCAAATATGATCACACCTTTAAGGACCCGGATACATTTGGGGGGTGCTTGGGTGGCTCAGTTGGCTAAGCATCTGACGGGTGACTTTGGCTTAGGTCGTGATCTCAGGGTGGTGGGATGGAGCCCCGCGTCGGGCTCTGTGCTCAACACGGAGTCTGCTTCTCCCTCTCCCTCTGCCCTTTCCCCTGCTTGTGTGCACACTCTCTATTGCTGTAAATAAATAAATACAAATCTTAACCCCCCAGGATACATTTGAAAAACACAATGATTTCAATATTTAACTCTTTGTCTATCTGATAACCATGCTTCTGAGTAACGTGAAAGCGTTTGAGAGTTTAGTGTCGTGCGATCCTTACAGGTGAAAATGTTGGTGTCTTTCTGCAAGTATCTACCATAGTGTAGGCAGGTGAGAGAGTTCAAGTAGGTGATGGAGCAGGTAGTCCTGTACTCTGAATTTATATTAAGCTCGTGTGTGCAGGGCTGAGGTATGACTGTCTGGGTGCGGCTCACAGATCCGTAATGGGTCTCACCAGGAAACGAAGGAAGTGAAACTGTGTCCTGGTTCATGAAAGTGAAATGCCAGCAGTTTAAGCCTTGGTTGATGTCCCACAGGTTGTCTACCCTCAGTGGATCGGGTTCCATGGGGCAGAAGGGACTCTTCGTGTGTCTTCCCAGAAGACACAGCGAATAACTTCCAGGAAGCTCGTGACTCTGGCAGCTCGTGGAAGCACACCCTTCAGCAGTGGGGACACAGCCCCTCGAAGCTGGTTCGGGACTGACGCATGGAGTCATTCTGTGACCGTGTGAGCTCGTGACCCTTCAGGGACAGGTAACGACACGGAGGCCATAGTTCCATAAGCAGGCGCGTCACATCTGCTGCCATGTTTTCTGTGCAGTGGCGCCCGTGCGGAGAACCACAGAGACCCTGGCTTGGCGTCCTTGGCTCGATTTGTATGTAGTCACGACCGCGGTTTGACGGAGTCGAGTTCCAAGATCCCTGCCAATACTAACGGAATCTGGTGTTCATTACGCTGTTACCTCTTGGGCTCCTGGCTCCTAACTAGTGCCCAAGGTCATCACTTCTGACCGTCTGGCAGGTCAAGCTCCCGCACAGTGAGTGCTGGTTGGGGGAGAGCTGTCCTCTCGTAGGGAAGTCCCTGGATCCGGTAGCCACTGCCGTTCTTATCCTCAATATGCACAGCGAGACCTTGGTTTTCTTCCATTTCATACTGTTGGCGGGTCTCAAAAGGTCGTGCAGGGGTTCCCCGGTGCCCTGTGGTTCAGGATGCAGGGGTGAGGCTCTGGCCAGTGTTGGGAGCGTGCTGGACAGCTTCCAAGTTGGATGGCAGGGCAGGTGGAGTGTCAGGTAGAGGCAGGTGGCAGTCCCAGCTCTGCCATTCACCGGCGGGATGACCTGGGCAGCGCGAACTGTGCCTTTTTAGCGCTCGTACTGTATTTCAGATGCTTTGAGGCTGCACTGACTGGGGAGGGGTAGCGCCTTCAGGATCAGCCAGCTCCTGGAGATCTCAAGCAGCTCACTTCCAAGCATGCCTTTCGGTTCCGACTGACAAATCCAGAGCCTGCACCCCGGCCACTCCCCTGTTGTCCCTACCCTGATCCCCCAGGACGGGTACCAGGCTGCCTGCCCAAGTGATTCACACAAGCCAGTCCCGAGCCTGCGTATCCTGCCCCCCATGTCCCTTCTATGGACACCACCGTACAGGCTGTCGCTGCGGGCCCTCTGCGCCTGCCTCCTGACCAGCCCCCGGGCCTCCTGTGTGCCCTGCAGGTGTGAGCACAGTAAACCTCCTTTGGGACCATCACTTACGTGTCTGTACGTCTTACCACGCCTCACTGAAGCCTGGGGTACGCGCTCTAACCTGTCCGTGTGTGAAGTGGGGGAGCAGCAATGAGGCCCCAGGAGTGTGGGGAGGGTTAGGTGAGCAGTGCACCGGGCGCCCCCCCCCAAGTCTGTGTGCCGCAGCACCGGGAGCTCCTGGCAGCACACCATGGGGACGCCGCCGGCCACAGCCAGGCTTGTCATGCTCCTGCCCCTTTGTCTACAAATCTGGGTAGAAAGAGCTGTTGTGGCTTTTAAAATATCTCAACCATCACCCTGATGTTCCGCCGGGACGCGCGTGTCTTGCTTCCGAGGCTCAGGGCGGTGGGAAGGAATGAGGAGGTGCTGGGAGTTGCACCTCAGGGCCAGCCTCTCGGCCTCTCCCACCCTTGCCCTGCAGCTCCCTGCCCCCCGCCACCGGGCTGGGCTCCCGCTATAACCCAGGCACAGGGGCAGGTGCCGCGGGGGTTTTCTAGGATCAGTACTACTCAAGTAAGAGTTTAAGTTTCCAACCGTAAATAGATTTCTGCTTCATAGTCTGCATTTGTAGAGCTTGTCCACAGACCTGGCATGAACAACTAAGATTTTCAAATTTTGTGATTCTGTTGAAAAAGTGCTTATGTTTCTGTACGAGGTGACAGAGAGTTCTAGGGAGCACAGAAGGAAAACACCCCACTGTGCTCTCTGTGCTCTCCCTGTGTTCCGAGGCAAGAGAACTCGGGAGGGGGCATGTGTGGCGAGGAGGCCGCGATGGCAAGAGCTGAATGGCGGAGCGTGGGATCACTTGGGAAGTTCACTTCTGCGCCACGGATGGGAACCAGCTGCCACACTGGCCACGCCCATCACTTTCAATTTAGGGCCAGATCTTCCCGCCTCTTGGGGCCCTGCCGCTGAGTGAGCCGGGACGGGATGGAGTCTCGGGGGTCTCTGCAGCCGTCCATTTGGCTTCTTAGCGGCGCTTAGCTGGAAAACCGTTTAGAATGATCCGTTTCCTGCAGGTAGAGAGAGCAGCAGTCCCGGCCAGCATGCAGATGGAGACTCTGAGCCCCGTTCTGCGTGTCCTGCCCTGAACTCAGGGTGTGCGTGAAGGAGGCTGTGCAGGTGCAGCCGGACGAGGGAGGGCCCCAGCGGTCAGGACAAAATGCACCCGCCGCGTGTTTTTCCCACGAGACCTGTGTGGAGGCAGCGGCTGGCTGGGACTTTGTGAGCGTCACTGCCACCTAGTGACGAGATGCTGGAAGGCGGCTCCGGGCTGACAGACCTCGGAGTGGTGGCCTTGCGCTCCTGCTCAGACGTGTGTGTCCCCCCGACAACCCCGAAGGCAAAGTTGCCTGCCGTATTCCGTCTCGTGCCCTTTGGCACACAGCAGAAGTGAAGAGCTGGGACAGGTGCCACCCCCTTGAGAATGTGTGTCCGTGGGATACTGGTGAGTGTCTGCAGATGGCTTTGTCTTGCCTTTTAGAGAGGAATGTGCAAACTGCCTTCGAACACAGGTCAGGTGAGGTTGGGAATACATTGGAAGAGGAACGGGCATGTGAGCATCAACGTCGCAGGGCGCACTTCTGTCCACCCTGCCCGTGGGCCTTGAGGATGGTGCTGCGGCGAGGAGGAGGGGACACAGATGCAGCCCACGTCCACCTTAGAGGGTTAGGGGCTCAGGAGGCAGGAAGTCAGGGGAAGCGTAACAGGGATGTGAGGGCCAGAGCCCCACACCCCTGGGTGCCGGGCGCCGCCGGGACTGGTTCCCCTGGGGCCGCGGCAGAGCCTGGTGGCAGTGGAGAGGCAGGGGCAGAGGCGGGCAGGGAGCAGCTGGCCCGCGTGCTCCGTGAGGCCAGGCTGAGCCCGGGCAGTGGGTGGCTGGGTGCGCGGCGCTGGACTCCTCTCTCCCAGGCTGTCGTGGGGAAGAGTTCCAGACACAGTGAGTACCTGGATACCTTCCACCTCAGCCGCTGTCCCTTCTCTCGTTGTCCCTGTTTCATCCCTCATTGTCTGTCACCTGTCCATCTGTCTGTCTGTCCGTCTGTGACTTTCCAAACCACTTGACAGTGGTTTTCGGACCCTCTGACCTTTCATCTCTACGTGCTTCCGTGTTTCCACAGAAGCCCAATAGCGTGGTCACTCTGAAGAAAGTCAGTGGTTTCCTAATACCGTCTAAGAGCGCGGGGTGCAGTTTCCCGTGTCTTTGACTGGTCTTCACGTGCATCTGTGCACACCCAGTAGGCTGGCTTCTAGAACAGCCAGGGGGTCAGCAGTGCCGGCGGGGGTGTGGAGAGGTTGGAGCCCCTGTGCACTGTCGCTGGGGGTACAGGATGGTGTAGCTACGCCAGAAACAATAAGGTTTCTTCAAAAAAAATAAAAAAAATTAAAAATAAAACTACCGTATGGTCCAGCAATTCTGCTTCCGCACATAGATCCTGAGGAATTGAAAGCCACATCTCCAAGTGGCTCCTACACGTGCACGTGCACGGCAGCGCTGTGCACGATAGCCAAGATGTGGAGACAACCCAGTGCCGGTAAATGGATGAATGCATAAATGTGGTCCATGACTGCAAGGGGTGGCCTTGTGCCCTACAGAGGAAGGGGATCCTGACACAGGCTGTGGCGTGGACGGAACCTGAGGTCGTTGCACCAAGGGAAATAACCAGACACCAAAGGGCAAAGACTGCAGGATCCCACTTAGATGAGGTCCTGGGGGAGTCAGACTCCTAGAGACGGAGGGTGGAATGGTGGGTGCCAGGGGCGGGAGATGGGGAGTCGCTGTTTAATTAGGCATAGAATTCGGTTTTGTGAGATGGAAAAGTTCTAGAGATCTCTTGCATAGCGATGTGAATATAACACTGCTGCACTGTGTACTCAGAAACGGTTAAGATGGGAAATTTTATGTTATGTGTGTGTGTACCATAATTAAAAAAAAATAAGCCCACACTGGGATCTGGAGGCCCACCTGCCTCTGACACTAAAACTTCCTCGGATACCTGTTGCAGTTCAGATGGCTGGTCTCAGTTATCTCACCTGTAAAATGGGTGTAAAGGGCTCTGTCCTGTGCACACAGGGACCCTGGCATGGAGAGTGTGTTCTGTGTTTGGAGTGGTACACACCCCTCCGCTGTGTGGCTGTGTGACACCGTGCACTCTCTCTGACCGTCTGTCAGAGGAAGTGTGCGTACCCACAGGTTTCTGATACAGTCGTCCCTTCTCTTACCTGGGGAGGTCAGTGTAGCATCACACGGTCTCTCGTCAGACCTTGGAGTCCAGAAAAACCTGATTTAAACAATTCCAGCTGAGCTTATGCGGCTCAGTCCGGAGAAAGGGGGTACCAACGCAAGTTCAAATCAAGGAGAGCTTCGATACTCTGGGAAAGCTGAGCAGTCCTTTGTGTAGATGCTTTTGCCTAGAGCATCATAATGCATCCCTCACCAGTGCTGTGTGATGCCTGGGGTTACTAATTCCAGAGAAACGCTCTGGAAGCTGTCTGTGGCTGAGCTCCCCCACATCAAGGGAGCCCGTCTCCACCTTTCTACCCAAAGAGCATCCATGCTGCATCAGCCTCCAGCCTCCCGGACACAGCAGCGCCAAGCTCTGGAGGTCATCTGCCCTGAGAAATGCGCAGTTCTGAAATGAGGTGAAAAACCTGATCAGCCATGTTCTGATCCTAGAAACTTCTGTAGCATAACTGATAAAGTTCAATCTATATAGTTATAAATATATAAGTAAGTTTCTCATAAATAATTCATCATTGTAAGTAATTTAAAGCATACTACTCAAAGTTAGGAAACAAATTATTTGGGGGCATATCTGGGCACAGAATGGAAACCGCGAGAAATTCAAAGATAGGCAGACAGACAGAAAACTCCAGGGAGGAATATTGCAGAAATCGTGAGGGCTTTGAGGAAGCGGAGTCTCTCCAATATGACATTCACAGAGGCTGGTGACCTGGAAAAGAAAGCAGCCAGCTGAGAAAGAGACCCCACTTGCAGAACTTCCGTGAACCTCTTCTGCTGGGAGGATGTGTGTACGGAAGACCGTATCCCTCACATGCCTCCATCCGTGTCCAACTACAGTGCCCATCGACTTCAGTCTCGCTTTGGGAAACAAGACGGAAAAGACCACATTTCACAGTCCCCACTGATGCATGGGGATGCGATGAAAGGAAAAGAAATCAGCGCTCCATGATGAGTCGCCTCATTTGCACATTCTAGAAACAAAGACAAATGCAGAATGGCCGTAATTTTACTCTGCATCCTTCAACATTACAGCGAGTAAGCAGCTGGCTCTCAGAGTCAGGCCCATGGGGTGTGGGTGGTGTGAACTTCCAGCCCCGAGGCTGTCGCGGGGGAGGCTATAATACTTTGAGTAGTTTACTTTAGATTGCTTACGATGATGAATTATTCATGGAAAATTGAACTTTGTCAGTTATGCTACAAAAGTTTCTAGGGTCAGAACACGGCCGGTCAGGTGACTCAGCTCATTTTAGAACTGTGCGTTCCCCAGGGCAGGTGGCCTCCGGGAGCTCGGTGCCGGTGTGTCCAGGAGGCTGGAGGCCGGTGCGGCATGGAGTCTCCTTAGATGGAAAGGTGGAGACGGGCCCTAGGAGTGGTCTGTGCTCAGCTGTAGTGTCTCTTGAAGCTGTCTCGCTTGTGTCATATTTGAAATCATGACTGTGGGCGTTTCAGGAGTTAAAAACTCTTTTTTTTATTCTTACAGTTTTTGGCTTATTACAACTTAAAACTTGGTAGAGACTTTACCAGTAAAAGCGTTATAGAAGATCAGATTTTAATTAGAATTGTTTAGGAGGAAGGAAACTTGAGAATGATGCTCAGCAGTGTTCTCGTGGCCTGGGGTGGGGCCGTGTCTCTGAGTGGTTGGACAGTGGAGGAATTTAGCCGCTTGCGTGAAGGCAAAATATTAACTGCTTAGTCAACTTGGAACAGCGGTGGTTTTGATTATGTTTAGAGAACTTCCTGGTTATCTTGTCTCTGCCATCTCCAGACTTGTCCTGTTATTTAAGGCCCAATAATGTGTGTGTGTGTGTTATGAGTACGTAGGCTTTATCAGAGAATTTTTATCTGCTCTCTATTGTTCCTTTGGAATCAGGTTTTAAAAACACAGAAAAGGGGGTTGCCTGTGATGAGACTACGTTCTTCCCCCACAATTTGAGCCCTCACACCTTCTCCTCTCCCCAGAGCCAACAAGTCCTAATGACTGTTTTAAATCCTTCTAGAACTTCCCATTGAGGACAGGAACGGAGACGGTTGTGGATGCAGACATGGGAGATACACACATACACACACGCACACGCCTGTTTTCTGTAGCCGGAACGGGACAGGCATGATACACACACACACACACACACACACACACACACGCCTGTTTTCCGTAGCCAGGACGGGACAGGCGTGATCCACACACATGCACACGCAGACACACACACACACTCCTGTTTCCGGAACTAGGACAGGACAGGTGTGATACACACACACACACACACACACACACCTGTTTTCCGTAGCCGGGATGGGACAGGTGTGATACACACACACACACACACACACGCCTGTTTTCCATAGTAGGGATGGGACAGGCGTGATACACACACACACACACACACACACCTATTTTCCATAGTAGGGATGGGACAGGCGTGATCTGCGCGCACACACACACGCCTGTTTTCTGTAGCTGGAATGGGACAGGTGTGATACACACACACACACACGCCTGTTTTCCATAGCGGGGACGGGACAGGTGTGATACACACACACACGCCTGTTTTCTGTAGCCGGGATGGGACAGGTATGACACACACACACACACACACACGCCTGTTTTCCATAGCCAGGATAGGACAGGCGTGATCCACACACATACACACACACACACACACGCCTGTTTTCTGTAGCCAGGATGGGACAGGTGTGATACACACACACACACACGCCTGTTTTCTGTAGCCAGGATAGGACAGGCGTGATCCACACACATACACACATGCACACGCCTGTTTTCCGTAGCTGGGATGGGACAGGCATGATACACACACACACACACACACACACACACACGTTTTCTGTAGCCGGGACAGGACAGGTGTGATACACACACACACACACACACACACACACACACGTCTGTTTTCTGTAGCTGGGACAGGACAGGCATGATCTGCACCTGTGCATTCCCCTTGATGTGCTGGAAGGGAGTCCTTCTGCAGCCCGGTGCTTCCGGCGTCCTTCGTCCAGTAAACACATGCCATACCTGCTGTGAGCAGTGGGAGCATGTGGTCTCCCGGCCCTGGAGCCGTCTGCTGGGGAAGGAGAGCGTCTCAGACCTGAGGGCCTGGGGAGGCCTCCAGGATGCACGGAGTCTGTGCGGGATGTCACAGGTGTGGGCGTGGAGAGCGTTTGACCACAGCTCGGTGGAGGCTCAGGAAGAATGGTCTCTTCGGGGAAGGAGCCCCGGGGGGCAGAGTGAAAGGGTGGGGGAAGCACAGCGTGGCGCACTGCGTGGGATGGGGCTGGAGCCTCGCCTGGGCCACGTGAGGAGTGCAGCTCTGATACCAGGAGCAGCTGGCGAGTGGGGTATGAGTGCCCGTGTATGCGTGTGAGCGTGTGTGATCTATACCTGTGTGTGTGCGCGTACACATGATATGTGTGCGCATCTGTGTCTGCACATATGTGCCCTTGGGTACAGAAGGATGCTTTCCCGCACAGCAGTGGAGACGGTGATGGGGGTGTTGAATCAGGTGGTGCAGTTGGAAGAGGGTGGGCGTGGGCTCTAGTGGTGTCCAGGGGGCACCGTCCCTGACCTGGGGCAGGTGTGGAGGGGAGAGTGGGCCGGAGAGCTGAGCTGCTGGCCCTCTGGCTCTTTTCTGCTGTGCTGATCCCTATCTGGTCTGTGGTTGAGCGGCGGGGTTCCCTGATGCTCCCCAGCTGGGTCCTGGGCACAGAAGCGGCCTCTGGCGCCACCTGTTGGCCAGGTGCTCCCAGACCCTGTTGCCCAGCCAGGTGCCTGGTGAGGCGCCTTGTCCAGGTTCTGAGAGGCCCTTCCAGACCCGCGACCACACTGGATCACTTTCTGCTCTTGCTCCTGCAGAAAAACTTTTGTATTAAAGTTCCATTTCAGATAAAACCAATTGTACTCAATTATGCTGTCCCGGGTCCTTTATCTTCTCCACGCTTAATGTGTTCTTAGTGTAGGAGCGGTGGTGTCTCTGCTCGATGGATGTATTCATGTGTAAAGCACTTAATCACTTAATTAAACAATAGGACTCTGGCCCTTAGTGTCTGCCCAGTACGGGCTGCCAAGATGGGAGGCTAAAGGCTGAGCAACCTCAATCATCCAAGAAGTGCATTAATGCCTCCTAATGGGTTCTCTGAACGCCTTCTATTGTCCTGTGTGTATGTGCGTGCATATTTTCCACTCTGAGAAGCTTTACATTTTTTCCCTCTTTTGGAAATTAAACAGTGCATTTGCATGCAATTGCAGATCACGTCTCTCAGGACGAGCTTCTGAGGAGAGGAGAGGAGAGGAGGAAGGCCTCTCCCCCGATAACGCAGTCCGCCTTGCCGAGACCCCAGAAGCCGGCGGCAAGCCTGCTGGTCACCGTTTCTGGTGTTTGTATGGGTGGGAGTCCTGCCAGAGGCGGCTTCTGCCTGGAGTGTCTAGTGGGCTGGCACCTCAGGGGCTCCCCACGCTGAGCTGCCGTCATGTCGGAAACCTCGTCTTCCACGAAGAGCTCCCACTCAGGCTGGCGGGGTTCGCATCCTGCCCTCCTGCTTCCTGCTGGTGTGAGCCTCCTGCCTGAGTGTCTGAAGGAAAGACGGAGCATTTCCCTGTGTCCTTAGAGACAGGAGGCTAGGAAAAGAGCCCCATGGTTGATCTGCAAAGGCCCCTGACCTCCCCTGGGCCACTGCTGCTGTTTCGGAGACGGGGCAAGCTCAGAGAGGTAAAGCAAATTTCCTCGGGTAGCATAGCTCGTCAGCGGCAGGACCAGGTTTCCTGGAGGGTCTGGAAACCAGGGTGCCTCCCAGACCACCCCTGGGCAGGACTCCGTGCCTGACCAGAACTGGCTGCTAGCTCTTGTCCCAGTTCTGCCAATGGAGCCTCAGTTTCCCACTCTGTTAACTGGGGATGATCATAGCGGAAGCCTTGGGAGCGGCTTTGGGTTGGAGGTGGCTGGGGGCAGCGGCAGGAGGGAAGCCGCTGTGGGCCTGTGGCAGCGCGGTCTGTGGTTCAGGGCTGGTGCTGACCGCGGCTGTGCGTGGGGAGAAGTGGGGGCCTTGGTGGGGGGTGGTTCTGTGCGCTGCAGTCCGTCGGCAGAAACACCAGGGATAGGAGCTTCGCTGCCCACTCGGTCCTTTCTGTGCTGGGTGTGCTGTCTTCGAAGTGCCTTTCTTGCTCCCATGCAGGGCTCCCAGCAGCCAAATCGGGGAGGCAGGATCCTTCTTGTTTTCACCGTCATGGCAGCGGGCTCAGAAGGAGCAAGGACTTTGCCTGAGGCCAGAGACGGGTCCACCCGGCTGGTGCACGGACTTCGACTTGCAGTTGTCCGCCAGGACCTGTGCTCATCTGGTTACCCCAGCTCTGATCCAGGGTTGACTCTGGCAGGTTTTCAAGTCACTTCTGAAAACTTAGGAGGAGTTTAACTTCATTTCTTGGGTGAAAAAATGGCAGTCTTTATACACACATCCCTCGGTCACTCCCTGAAAAGTACATTTTCCCGTCTCTCCTCGTGGAGGCCACGTGAAAATAGTGAATACACGGCTCTTGGGAATATATGCCACCTGAAATATTGAAAAAATAAGTTCTTAACTGTTACTGTTTGTATGGAAAGATAAAGCCGCTACCAAAGGAAACCCACTGAATTTTATGGAAGCAAAGGCTTGGGTCTGCAGATCGGATCTGCTTGTCCCCGTGGGGCCGAGGGCTACTGGGCGGAGGTGGGGTGACGCCGTGGTGTCGTGTGCTTGCTCCTACCCTCCAGAGGGCACCTGTGAACAGTCAGGTCCTACACCCAGGTCACCCATGCGAGCCATGGTTAGCGCCCTGTGCGCCTGACAGGCGCTGGCCGAGTACCCCCCACCCCGGGGATGTGAGCAGTGAGTCACTTCAGTCATTTTCTGGGCTTGGTGTCTCGGATGAGCTGCCTTGTTACGAAGGGTGACCAGAAGCTTGCCATCGCCTACCCTACTGTTGCCACACTGCGTGCTTCACTCTGCCCTGAGAAAGCCCGGAGCGGTGTGGGTTAACGGACCCCACAGCTTGTCGAGCAGGGGGTGCGAGGTATGTTCCGGCTGGCTGGGTGGGGGGGTATGTGCTGCTTACTAGCACTAGGTAAGTCCCCCTTCCTCCCATCCTGAGCTCTGACTGGGCATTCAGGGGTGTGTGTGCGCGTGCACGTGTGTGTACATGGATCAGTATGTCTGTAAGCGTCCTAGACCCTCGTCGGTGTTTGTTCCTCTGCGTCTGTGCGTGGACCCTGACTCTGTTCGTGGATGTACCAGCACAGGTGTGTGTAGGCCAGGACCCCGTCCGTGCACAGACCTGCACACATATACACAGACCTGTGTCCTGACTGTACACACTACCACGTGTGCATGTGGACCGCATCCTGGTCCGTGTGTGCACCGGGCGTCTGTATGTGGCCCAGGTTCCTGTCTGTCTGTGGGTACGATGTCCGCGTGGTGCTGAGGATGCTGGGAGGGGGGTATAGTTCTCAAGCTCTCCCTGCCATTCCCGCTCCTTCTCACTGTCCAGCGCTATTCACAGCTCTGGTGCTGGGCTGGGCCCAGAATGGGATGAGGAAGGTGCCCGGGGTCCAGAGGGAAGGAGGACTCACTCAGGGTCCTGCGAGCCACAGAGTGGCCGTCTGAGTGAGCCCAAGAGTGGCCCGTCCCTGAGCTGTGCTCCCCGGTGACCAGTCTCTCTCACTGTTGTCTCGGTGAATCTCTGGTGAGTCCAGCTCAGAACAAAGACTGTTGTTTACGGCTAAGTTTTAAGTTGTCGTGGTGTGTAAAGTCTGCTGTCTTCACGAGCCAGAGTGTTGAGAGGGAAGACTTGGCTGTGCCTGCTGGAGAGGAGAGGCCGGGGCAGGAGGGTGTGAAGGACGCCAGGACACAGGACCCTGGAAAGAGTGGGTAGCTGCCGGACCGGGGATGGAGGAAGGCCCTGCACAGAGAGAGACGCCTGCACGGCTTTGGCCGGAGCTTAGCTGAGGGCCCGTGTGAGCAGAGCTGCGGGGCTGCTGTCCTGGGAGAAGGGGCCAGAACCCAGCCTCCTTGCCAAGTCGCCCTGGCTCCGCCCTGGGGAGCAGAGAGGGGACGGCCGAGGGAGGGGTGCGGGATAGCCTGCCAGCCTTGCCTTGGTTCTGGAGCTGCAGGGGGGCGGTGGAAGTGCCACGAAGGCCACAGACCCGAGGATTTGGAGTCAGGCTGAGAAGGACCTGGGAAACTTCCACGGATCCCAGGCGTGGAAGGGTGAGATCTGTCAGCGTGGGGGCACCTGGCTGGGGAGTGGGACCAGGTGAGCTTCACCTTGGCAGAGGCCAGCAGAAGACCCAGGCCCGCTGGGCATGGCAGGTCATGAAGGTCACCCCGGAGAAGGAGGTAAGTTCCAGTGACCACGGAAGTCTGGGAAGGCCTGGGTCATCTTTCACCGGCACTAAGTGTTCTGTGTTAGAGCAAATGTGGGTCTGCATGATAGGCTGTTTCTCAGT
Source organism: Ailuropoda melanoleuca (assembly GCF_002007445.2). NCBI lineage: Eukaryota > Metazoa > Chordata > Mammalia > Carnivora > Ursidae > Ailuropoda > Ailuropoda melanoleuca. Next base: position 139,493,255 of record NC_048224.1, read on the forward strand.
CGTGGAGAGCTAGAGACTGCATGTTTCCACGCATCCCTGGGGCTGTGGCTGTGGTACTTGTTCTGCCTGCTACACTTTGCAAGGAGTTTGGGCAGATGAGTTTTTCATCGGCTCCATGTCTGACTCCCTGTCGGAAACAGAAGGGGCCCTTCACGGGGCACTGGGGCGTGTAGCTTCCCACTGTTAAACTCACATGTGGCTTCTGATGGGCCTCGGGTGTGGACCCCTGGACCCAAGGATCATCGGGAAGTCCCCAGGCCATGGATGTGTTCTCCAGGAACTTCACTCAGCAGAGAGAGCGCTCCCGGAAGGCGGGCCCAGGGCCTCCTGGAGGAGCGGTGATGGGAGGAAGACCCAGAGCGAGGGGCAGGATGCCTAGCGGCTGGGGGCTGGCATGAGGATGGACCCAGGGGCCAGGTAGGGTGATGGGAGGGAGGGGGCGCATTCCCCAAGGGGCAGTCTGGTCTGGAGACCCCTTTTACAGCCCTAAGAACACCAGGGCCCATTGAAGCCCCGAGTCCAGTGCGTGCCCCATTTGTCCGTTACACAGTCGTGCGAAGAATGTTCGCCTGGCGTCCCTCCTGGTGCTGAGACTGTGGCGGGATGGTGTCTGGTGTAGACAGGGCCCTGCTGGCAGCCACGGGGCCTGGGCCGGACCCAGGCTGGACAGATCAGCCAGCGGGCTTGCACTGTGCCCGGGTCTGCAGGACCAGATGAGAGTCCGTATGCAGCCTGAGGTGCTGAGTGTAGATGGGGCCCATGGCAGCAGGGGCTTTCAGGCCCTTTATAAGTTTGGGGAACCAAAGCCAAATTCTAAGTGTTGGTCTTGCCATTGGTCAGGCAGGGAAGGGAGGTGGCAAAACGTGCAACTCACTGTGCTAGTTGCAAGGAGAGCGGGGTCCTGGCTGGAAGAGAGACGCCAGTGAGAACGGTCCGTGCAGCAGAGGGGTGTGCTGAAGCCTGTCCTCTCTGGGGGTTTGTTCGCTGGTTTTGGTCTGATATAAATACGGATTGTCACTGCCGATAATTCAGAACCAGTACGCCTAAGAGAGATGAGTGTGGTCACTAGACAGGCCTGCTGACGCCGGGCGCCCGGTGTTTCTGGGAGCGGCTGTGCCTGACGGTGTGTGGACAGATCTGTGTACCGTCTGCTGTACCCCACTGGTCAATTGAACAGTCTGTCACTTCAGGCTGAAAATCAAACTTGTACCCTTTGTCCAACAAGGAAGTATTCTGAATTTACTTGGGGAGATTCTAGTTGGTGAGTAGAGGGGTCGTTACCCCAGGTACTGAGGCCTGGTTGTCTTTTTAAAGGGAAGCATTGAAGAGCCCCTTGTCTGTGAGAATGACTCATAATTACTGGAATATTTACATTTCACATCATCTCGGTGTAGAATGAGCGAGAGTGGATTCGGCGTCTGTCCCGGGGTCTTCCAGAGCCCGCTGCTCACACTTGCTGTGTGTGGACCTAGTAGTGTGGCGGTGAAGACAGGGGGCTGGGAGAGCAGAGAGGCTCAGAACGCGTGTCCAGGGAGCCACACCCAGGCTGCATGTCTCAGCTTTCGTTGTCAGCAGTGGGAACATCCCCTCTACCGGCCTGGGATCACTCCTACGTTGTGTGTGTGCTCAGAACCGCACCCCTGCCTCTCTGGCTCCGTTCTGGACCCCAGGATGTGGTGCCTGGCGGATAATGACCGAGTGTAGCCCCATTCCGCATCCGTAGCTTGCTTTCAGAAAACGGAACCCCGCCCTTGCTGGAGCTCAGTGTCCAGGCTAGAGCCTCGCATCTTCTGATCCCTTCCTTCCCTTTACGGTCATGACCTGTGATGCGGGCTGATGAAATCCGTGCTCCATTTTTCCACAAAGTGAGTTCTCTCAGGTTGCCACCAGATGTCAGTAACGTCCCTCTGAAAATGAGGGTGCTGCCAGGCCGGAGGACTCCCGGGAAGGAAGCAAGCGGTGACATCTCCAAGTCCATCCTTGGACGAGGCACAGAGCAGGCCAGGGCTGTGTGTGTGCATGCGGCACATCTGGTCCCCGGCCCTGGGGGGCCCGATGGCCGAGTGCTCTCCCCGTGGCTGGCCTGCCGCTTACTCAGGCAGTCGCAGCAGTGGGCAGTTGAAGGGAGAGGGCCAGTGACACCCTGCCACCAGCATCAAGAGCCTGCTTCTGGAAGCCTGGAGCCCACACGTCTGGTGCGGTGAGAGGCAGTGTGGGTCTGTGCAGGGCGCTGGTTAGCACAACCGAGGAGCCCGTGTGCAGTCTGCACGGAGAGCCTGCCTCCGCAGCTCGGCCTGGGCCGGACACCCACCGGGAGGGAGGAGGGGATGGATGCTGGTGGAGGAGGCAGGCGGATCCATACATGCAGGGCCATGTTCTGTCCGCCGCTGGGCCTTGGAAGTAAGGTGTGAGCAGCACTGGACCCTTCCTGATGGCACACGAGGCATTTCCACACACCTGGCCCCATCTGCTCCACCAGAAGCGTGTGAGTGCTGTTGCGTTCACGTGTCGATGTGACCGTATCAGTAGGGCTGCGTCCAGATCGGCTACGGGTCGGCTGGCCTGTGTCCTGAGGGGTGCAGTGTGGTGGTCAAACCCACAGTCTCGGCAGTAGCTCAGACCTGGGTTTAAATCCTAGTGCTCCTGAGCTCTGATTGGTCACCTAGGCGGTTGTCTTAATTATTCTCGTGGCTTCCGCCTCTCTGCCGTGGTAACAGTGATACCTCCGATATGTAGTTTGAAGACTCAATGAGATGATATAATTATTCCTGGAAGGAGTTGCAGTGAGCACAGCCAAAGGGGGAGGAGGGGACAGGACGTACCTGCAGCGAGAGCCCACGAAAGCAGGCAGCTGACCAGGAGCCAGCCCGGGCCACCAGCCCTGCATGGCGGCTGGGCATCTCCGTGGCCCCGGTCTCGGTGCGCAGATGCATCTGTTTGGGTGAAGACCCTTCGATGAGGCAGCTGTACATTCATAAAAAGCAGGTTTATCAGGAAGTGGGTAATCCTGAGCCAGAGGCTTTGGGGAAGGCAGCAGCAGGAGAGAAGGGGCCCATTTTAGGGGCCACTGTCCATGTCCTTACGTGAGTCCACCTCCCGGGCCCAGCTTCCTTTGGGGAGGATTATTCATGTTTCTTTCCTTTGGTGATGATGAGGCATTCCTAGGAGACCAGAATGGATCTTCCCTTACGGTGTTTGCTGATGTTTCCGAGTCTTGCTGGCGGGTGTTTGGCTTTCCCGCCACGACTGTGTCCTGAGGTCACTCTCCTGACATTCTGTCTGGAGGCGAGGCTCCGGGGTGACTGGTGTGCAGCTGACCAAGGGCTTCTGCTCTCGATGAGTCCCTGTCCACATGCAGCAGAAAGGGGATTGTGTCCCTAGAGAGGACGGCGGCAAGCAGCGGAGTCAGTCTGTCAGGTGCAGGGGGATGTGAGCGTTTCAGCCTGAAGGTGGGCAGCTTCTCCTGGAGTGCTGGCTCTGGGCCCATCGTGGGCCACCTCGTTGCCCTTGAGAAGGTAAAGAGGTACTCAGTGACCAGTAGCTTCCAGAATTTTCTCTTAAATCTCCCATTTTCTAATGCAGAGGTGATCCACGTGGGATCTCACAGGGACTTGAATGTCTCTTCAAGCCCAGACTTTGCCCCGTATGCCAACATACCGATTGTCTTACAGAAAGGTTTATTCTAGATTCTCATGGAAAAAAACAAAACAAAAAGCTTCTTGTCATTTTCTGAAAGACTGTCTTCCCCATTCTTCATTTATTTTATGATGAATACTACTTATTTTCGTTATTGAAAATTCAGATTTTACATAAGGAAAATTGCAAAATTAACATTCCCTCTTCCTAGTGATAACCAGTTTTGTGGCCATCTCTTAAGACTTTTTTCTTTGTGTATAATGTTTTTTCATGACGGTGTGTGTACTTGTCAGTCTTTTAAAATTACAGCGATAGATTTACAGTAAGAAAAATGAAGCAAGTTCCACGTGTATTTTTTTTTCCATAAGAAGTAAATGGGAGTAGATTAAAAACACATGTTACCAGACGTTCTGGCAGCTTCTGAGATGATGAAACGTCGAGAGTTACCCCTCCTGGGTAGACACCCGAGAGAAGTGAAAACACACGTCCACACAGACGCTTGTGTGTGAGTGTTCTCGAAGTGTGAGTCATGACTGTCAAGAGGCAAGAACAGTCCAGGGGACCACCAGCTGACGGATGGATGCACGAATGGGACGTATGCACTCGATGGAATGTTATTTAGCCGTGAACACAGGCTCCAATGTGGATGGAGCGAGAACATATTCACGAAGGGAAAGCATCAAGTCACCAAGGACCACATATGTGGTTCTACTCACACGAAATTTCCGGACTAGCGAGAGCCATTGAGGCAGGGCGTAGATTGGCGATTGCATCGGGCTTCGGGAAGAGGGGCAGACGGGGGTAGGAGGTGGTAAGCTAAAGTGTGATGATGAAATACTCTAAAGGCCATGGTGATGTTTGCACGTATCTGTGAATATGTGAGAAACCATGGAATTGTGGAGTTTGAGTGAGTGCATTATGCAGTCTGCAGACTATATCTTAATAAAGCTGTTACAAAGACACACTTGAAGCACAGACTGGAGAGCCCGGGAGGGTCTTTGACACCCTCTCATTGAGAACCTCTGTGCCTGACCGTGGAATGGACCTGACGGCCGGAAGGCTACGTCTGACCAAACACACAGGAATGATGCCCCAAACAGAATAGGCGTACATTCAGGAGAAAGTGGGAGAAGTCCCCGGGTGCCGGAGATCAGAGGTGGTCTGCGTACACGGCTGCGTGGGCAGTGCGGAAGCAGTAGTGGGGTCGGGTGGGCCGTCCTTGCTGGCCTCAGCGAGTTCTATGTTTTAATGCATCCACAGTGAGCAAGAGATCGGCCTGTGTGGCATGGAATGCTGGATGTGGTGTTACTGTACCCATCCGTGTAAAGCCAGGATCCTTGCCAAGAGCTCCATTCTTGGGAAAAGGTATTCCAGAAATCTCCGCCCTCCCTCCCAGCCCTGGGTACTAGACGGGAAGGACACTGGACCACTGGTGGAGAGGGGGTGAGTCCAGCCCCGGTTCTGCTCCTACACCGGTTTGAACCCATGCGGCCAGCAAAGCCTGGGAGCCCCAGGTCGCGACGTCATCAGTCGTCCTGGGAGGGTGGCCTCCACCTCTGTGGCACCGAGGTGCGAGCCCGGACTTCTCTGCATCACGGATTTTCTGCAGAGAGGGTCCTGCTGGAGGTGCACTGACAACCCTAGATGACAAACCCCGGGGGGGCCCGGCTCGCCAAGAAGAGGGGACCGGGGTCCTGTCAGTGGATCTAAGAGATGATCGAGGGAGACGATACAGCCCTTCACTAGAAGAAAAGGCCATGCTGCTAAGTGACGACACCTGAAAACAGACCAGGAAGATCTGAGGACCAAGCTGAATTTGTGGAGATGGAAACAGTCTTTCCAATGAAAACACGCAGGAATGGTTTGAAGGGTTGACCGAATCCAGCTCAACAGAGAACTCGCTACGTTTGAGGAAAGTGCTCAGAAGACGGCGTGGTTGAGACGGGGGCACTGCGAGCACAGGAGATGTTGGGTGCACGGGGGGCCGTGGGCTGCCCCAGGCTGGAGGTGGAGCGGCCTATGGGTCTCAGGCGCAGATGCCGGGCACTTAGCGGCACCGGCAGACGTCCGCGCTGTGGCCCCTCGGGGGCTCCTGTGACTGAAGTGATCACTAGAAGGTGCAGAGAAATCTCGAGGATGCCCCCAGTTATTGCTGCACGGCCTCCCGAAATGAGCGGGTGTGCTCGCCGCTCACTGGGGAGGGAGCTCCTCCATTAGCAAACCAAGGGATTTACCCAGGGTTCGGAAAGGTGACCATCACTTTTAGAGTTTGGGGAAAACCAGTCACGTGTGAGAAGAGACTGTGTTTCATCTCAGACGTGGGGAAATGCGGGGCACGCGTTTCCCCGCCGCCCGCCAGCCTCCCGTGTTCTCTGCCACGGCACCTGTCCCAGGTCCCGCGTCTGTCTTCTTCCTGGCGTGCACACGCTTCCCCGGGCTCCCGTGGCCCGCTCTGCCTTCTTTGGTGGCGTGCCGGGGACTCAGCGGTACGGGAGAGGTCTTCTCCGCACACTTTCAGATCTGACGGCCCCGTGAGGAGATCAGCTGCAGAACAGCGGTTGAAGGAAGGGCTCTGGGGCTGTGCTGGGACAGGGCACACAGGGCCTGTGGGAGGCCGCCTGTGTCAGGGCCAGGAGACTCGCTCTGAGCGGTGCTTGGGTGATGGGGGTCTGAGGACAGGGCCAGGTGGGGCCCCTGTAAGCAGGATCAGCTGAGCAAACGTCCCCGAGGACGTAGCTGGCTCTGGAAGTCCCAGGAGGAACCGGGGTAACTACGGTGGCCGGCTAATAAACACGAGACCCCCCAGGAACGTGGGATCAGGCTTCTGCAGACTGCCTGGTACCTGGAAACAGAGAAGGTGGCTGCTGGCAGCAGCAGGGTCAGGGTGCTTCTGCCTTGTGGGGAGAGTTCCAGGCATCCCCGTAAACACACGAGAGTGGGCAGCACGAGTTCAGCCTTGCGGCCTTGTTGCCGTAGCTGTTTAAGGCCGTCTAAAGCAGTGAGGATGAGGGCGACCTTCCAGGTGACCTGCCGCCGCCCCGCAGGGGGGCCTTGCCTGTGTCCCACCGAGCTCAGCGTCCACGTGCGCTCCGGCGCGGCTCAAACGCTGGGTACGGAACCCTTCTGCGTGTTTGCTCCCGCGCGTGGGAGGTCCGGGGCCGTGAAGGACGTCAACCCAGGCTTCCTTTCTAGAGATTTGGAGAGTCTTTCTGAAACCCCTGCAGTGCACCCCTGTCATCTTGTTGGGTCAAGCAGATGTTATATAGGGCACTAATATGTTCATTCTCAGAAATCTAATGTCTCACACACAGCCTGTGAGAGCTTGCCTGGAGCACGTCGGTCACAACAGGAGCTGGACTCAGTGGGACGGCCCCTCACCCCTCAGCACAGGGGCCGTGCGTGTGTGGTCCCCCCAGGGGCATGAGGGACAGGAATGACCCCACTGCTCGGAGAGGCCTCGGGCAAGTCCCCTAATAGCACGGACCCTGTTTGCTGACAGGAAGGGGTGAGGGGGGCAGTATCACCCCTCCCTGAGTGTCGTAGCAGTGTCTGGCATCGCACCTGGGCTTAGGAGATCAGCCGGTGTCCGCGCTTGGCGGGACTGGAACAGCATCACAACACCGCCGAGTCAGGGCCTGATGCGAATTCTTGGGTCCTCGGTGCCTGCAGGCCACTCCAGCTGCACGGGGCCTGGGCCTGTTGGTGCTCTTTGAGGAAAAGAGGCTGTTTGACGCGGAAGGAGGTGTGAGGTGGGGCCAGGGTATACCGAGAACCGCGCTGCAGAAGTGCTGTAAACCTCACAACTACCACCGGTCAGGGGCGCCTGGGGGCCGCAGTCGGCTCAGCGTCCACTCTTGATTTCAGCTCAGGTCATGATCTCAGGGTCCAGGGATCGAGTTCTGCATCGGGCTCCATGCTCAGCGGGAAGTCAGCTTGAGATTCTCTCTCCCCCTCTGCCTCCACCCACGATCGCGAGTGCTTGCTCTCTCTCTAAAATAAATCAATCCATCTTTTAAAAAAATACCACCGGTCAAACCCAGAGGGTAGTGCTAACTCACTTGTCTTTTAGCTGGATCCCATCTCAGTCAGCTCAGGACACCCTGGCAAATCATGTCCGACAGGGCGGCTCGAACAGCAAACATTTATTTCTCACAGTCTGGAGCCGGCGGGGTCAGCTTCCGGCGAGGGCCTTTTGCTGGCTTGCAGTTGGTTGCTTCCTGCCGTGTCCCTGCGTGGCGGGGACAGCTCTGCCTCTCCCTCTTCTCACGGGGGCGCCAACCCCGTCATGACCTCATCCAAACCTCATCACCGCCAAACACATCCCCTTGGGGTCAGGGCTTTAGCCCGTGGATTTGGGAGGACATGAGTCAGTCTACTGCGGGTGCTCTGCAGCCCACACTGCTCCAGCGTCCTGGGGGGGTGGGTGTGGAAATGGCCAGTCGTGGTTAAGATAGCACACTTTCCCACACTTTAGGGAGCACACGCACGTCTTCCTGGGCCCCTCTCCAAGTTCTCTCCGTGGCACGTCTGTCTCCCTGGTGGTCTTCCTACGCTCCTCTTCGGGACCATGGACAGAGTCACGTATGGCATTTTCTGGCCCTGTCACCACAAGCCCCTGTCCTCCGCTAAGGAAACAGTGGTTCAGTGGATCCCCAACGCCAAGTTCCAGTCTTACAGAGTCAGCTTAGCAGCTGTCGTGGGCGTCGATGGTGTGGGGCAGGGATCGCTGGTCTCAGGGTCTAGAACACGAGAGATGTTGGTCTCCAGTTTCTGTCTGATTTCCAGGGGATCTCACAAGAACCAGCCCCTGTCCCTGTCCTGGGGTGAACGCTGTTATTGCCATGTAAAGGCATTCAAAACACAGACGGCTAGAGGAGGTGTGCGTGTGGGCATCGGGCTGAGGTGGGCCAGCGCTCACCTCCGCTCCTTGGGTGACACCCCCTCCCCGTCTGCTGGAAGAGTCTCATTCACCCTCCTGGCATGAGGGACTCAAGTGAAACTTATTCTCTCCGTACATCTCTTGCTTTCCAGTTGTGCTTGGAGAGGAAACCCGCACAGCCAGCTGTGTGTCGTGCTGGCCGGGCCCCCTCTCCTGTCCTGCATCCTGCCTGCGAGAACACCCACCGCCATCCGTGGGGGTGCCAGACCCCCTCTGGCTCTTCGGCTCCTTCACCCTACTGCTGACACAGACAAAGTGTTTTAAGGACCATTCGTGATTCTCACGGATTCCTTTCAGCTGGTTGTGGTGCAAGGACCTGCACGTCTTACCTGGTCTCCGCAGGAGGGTGTCTGTCCTTCTGTACAGGGTGGGTCTCAGCCAAGGCTCCTGTGGGTGGCAGCAAGGGCAGGAGTGACGCACGGCCTTTCTCTCAAGGACGGGTGTTAAGAGCTCTGGCGTGATGATCTAGGGGACACCCATCAGCTTGGCCATGACCCAATGTGCAGCCCCATCTGCAGGCACGAGGTGCTGGAGCAGCGGCTGGGTGACCCAGGCCCATCCGCCCTCTGGAGTGCGACAAGGGGGTGCATGTGTAGGCCTCGTGGACGCAAGCATGAGCATGCAGCTCCTCGAGGGCCAGGCTCCACCCCTGCGCACTGGGCCGCGGGGCTCGGCGTGGATGGCAGCAGGGGTGTGCTTGGAGGCCAGGCAGCATGGCCTCCGTGCCTGGTGTGGCATGACAGAGACGGTCTAGGGAGATGGAAAAGAGCTGCTTGCTGCTCAGGTTACATTCCCAGTTGAGTGGGGGCGGTGACCCAACTTGGAGATGGGGTCTGTAGCTGATCAAGGCAGGAGGAGGGCATCAGGATAGCCCTAGGGCAGTCAGACTGCTGTCCTTATAAAATGGGGACATTTGGGCTTAGGGACAGACATGCACAGGGGAGAGGGGAGGAATGTCCACGGCCACCAGTTGCTGGGGGGGGGGCAGGGCCAGATTCTGCCTCTTGGTCCCAAAAAAAGCAGCCCACCCTGATTTCAGACTTCTGGCCTGTAGAACTGTGGGAAAGTAAATTCTACTGGGTAAGCTGCCCAGTCTGTGGGACTGTGTTCCGGCAGCTCTGGAGCTCTAGCCACGGGACCCCACTACCTTGCTCTGCGGCTCTGCTCCCTGCCGTCTTCTGACGAAGACTTCCCATGTCCAGATGCCATGTGTTTGGCACATAGTAGGAGCTCAGCTCAACAAGCCAATGATTCACGCAGAAGTTGGCCACTTGAGGGCAACATGTCACCAACGAGAAAGCTATTGGTGAGCCATTTTGTGTCTTTCTCCCGTAAGTGTCTCAAATCTGTGTTTACCTGTTCTGCTACCACATCCGTGAGCCCTGGGCTGGTGGCCACCATCCAGGATGGCACAGCTCTGGAGTTCAGATCTTGACCCAACTGCTACGCATCTGAAGTGAGTTTATGAGTGTGAAGCCCCGTGATGAGATAACCGAGCAGTCCGTCTGCGTTATGCAGGTGGACAGACAGCTGCCCTCTCTACCGCGCCCAAGGTCAATGGTGGGCCTTGCATCTTGACCCTGTGACACATGTCTTGTGGGTGTTCTGTGGGAGGCACTATGGTGGCCATGAGAAGTAAACCCTACTCCAGGATTTTAGGGTTTTGTTGAGAAGGTGATAAGAACTACAGGGTTTAAGAAGGAAGGGATCATTCTGCCCCCAAATGTGGAGGTAGGTGTGGGAAAGCGGACGAGGATGAAGAATGAGAGGCAGTGTCTTGTGGGGCCCAGCTGGAGGAGCCTGATGTCACGGTCCCCTGCTCAGCAGCTTTTAAGAACAGAGCCTTCAACAGACACATGAAAACATGCTCCACGTCACTTGCCTAGGGAAACACACATCAAAACCACAATGAGACACCACCTCACACCAGTCAGAATGGCTAAAATCAACAAGACAGGAAATGACAGGTGTTGGTGAGGTTGTGCAGAAAGGGGAACTCTCGTGCACTGTTGGTGGGAATGCAAGTTGGTGCAGCCACTGTGGAAAACAGTAGGGAGGGTCCTCAAGATGTTGAAAATAGAGCTCCCCTACGACCCAGCAATTGCACTACTGGGTATTTACCCCAAAGATACAGTAATACAGTGATCCGAAGGGGCCCCTGCACCCCAGTGTTCACAGCAGCAATGTCCACAATAGCCAAACTGTGGAAAGAGCCCAGATGCCCATCGACACATGAATGGATAAAGAAGATGTGGTTCATACGTACAACGGAATAGTACTGAGCCATCAGAAAGAATGAAATCTTACCATTTGCTGCAAATTACCATTTGCAATGATGTGGATGGAACTAGAGGGTACTATGCTGAGCGAAATAAGTCGGTCAGAGAAAGACAGTATATGATCTCGCTCATATGTGGAATTTAACAAAACAGAGGATCATAGGGGAAGAGAGGGAGACAAACCGTAAGAGACTCTTAATCATAGGAAACAAACTGAGGGTTGCTGGAGGGGCAGGGGTGGGTGATGGGATAACTGGGGGATGGGCATTAAGGAGGGCACGTGATGGAGTGAGCACAGGGTGTTGTATGCAACTGATGAATCACTGAGCTCTTCCTCTGAAACTAATAATACAGTATATGTTAATTAAATTGAATGTAAATTTTTAAAAATGAGGGCTGGGGTGCCTGGCTGGCTCAGTTGGTAGAGCGTGTGACTCAATCTTGGGGTTGACTTTGAGCCCCATGTTGGGTATAAAGATTACTTCAAAATAAATCTTTTAAAAAGATCTTAGTGACGGCTATGTTTGTGGTTGTGAAGTTAATAGCATGTGTCAAAATTCATTTTACTGTAATGTTTAAGATCTGCTTGTTTCAGTGGATATAAATTATTCCTAAAAGTGATTTAAGAGTGCTTAAAAAAAAAAGAGCAGAGGCCTTGCGCATTGCCTCTGCCCAGGTGGGGGGCAGCCAGCTGTTGGGGAGACACTCTGTTTGACCAAAACTCCAGGCCAGGAGAAGTGATCACAGATAGGCCCGCAGCTGCCTGTCACTTTGGTGCCCAGGAGAAGATGCTCAGTAGACACGTGTCGAATGAACGTGCTTCACGTATGCACCTGCTCTGTGCACATGGAGGCACAGGCTCCGACCCTCCTGGGACCACCTCCCTTGGCTCCAGCAGCTCAGGCAGAGGGCCTGGCTCTCTCAGCTGCTCACTCGGGGCCAGCCTCACACGGGAGCAGATCTGAGACTTGCTCACAATGCTTCCAAAGGCACTTCTCTCCTTTCTCCTTCTCTTTCCCCCCAGATGCTGAGAATTGCAGCTCTTAAACGTGTCCTCAAGTCCCAGGCATACCCGTTGTTGCGTTGAGGCTCTGCTCTGTCCTGACCCAGCCAGTGCCGTCCACTGGCCATACCACGGAACAAGTGCTGTCCTGCTGGGGCTGTTGGCCACGAGGAGTCCAGCAGGGCCAGGGAGCTAGTGTTCTGTTGGGTCACCACCTGCCCTCGTAGCGTGCTGCCACTGTTTCCATGGCCTGGTGATGAGTGACAGGTCATTCCATTTTCTAAATCCAAATTTTCAAGAGCCCATTTTGTATGTTACCACCCAGCACTTACTTGTCTTCTGCTTTTGAATCCAGGGGGGAAATGCCTGGGGGAGTGTTCCCAGGGCTTTGCCTCCAGGATTCAAATCAGCAAACAGGAGGGGGTCAGCCTCCTCCTGGGAGGGATACCTGTTATCTGTGGGCGTGACTGTGGCCCAAAGGACAGACAGGCTGAGATGGCATGTTTCGTGCACATGGTCACTTTCCTGTCTGCGTGATTCTGAGGACCTGCTATGCACTGGGGTATACTTACAGATTAAACTTCGCTTTGAGAATTTATCATTTGCAAAAGGAACCAGTAGAAATTGTCTGTGTGTAATGAATCCTCCTCTCCTACTCCTCTGATTTCAAAGTTGGCATGTGTAACAGGTTGGGCGTTCATGCCAAGGTCCGCTCTTCCCCCCGCCCATGGACATTCTCACAAAAGGCGTGATGTTGGGACCCTGAACATAAATACGTAATCATGCGATGACTTGGGGCCGCATGAACAATGGCGGTAGGAAGTGAAGCAGGCTTTCACAGAAACAGGAACTCATTTCATTGCTCCTGGTATTTCTCATTACAAGTTAAACTATTTAAGATGATGGCTTAATAGGCACCACCTGAAATGTGGGCGGGATAATGAGAGCGAGATGCTGAACTACTGCGTTCCCTGACTTCTTTGTGTGGAAATTAGTAAACGCACCATCACAGAGAAGGCTTTGCAAATCTAATGTTCATTTTCCTCCGCCCTCTGCCCAAGTGACAAATGGGGCAGCGATGTGTTCCTCCGAGTGAGTCCTGTGTCGAAGTAGGTTGGGCGGGCTCCTCGAGGAGGTCTGGCGCTGCCCTGAGGGCGGGGCCGGGCCTAGGGGTGCGGATGACCCGGAGGTGAGTTCAAGCCCCAAGGGAGCGAGACGTAAGGCGAGAGCACCCCCCTGCCCCCCCCCCGTGGGGCCAGACACCTGGGAGGTGGAGCTTCTAATGCACCAGGGCGTCGGCCTGGACCAAGCAGGCCCAGGATTGTCGCAGGCATGGGGGCGGCCTGGGCACTGTGGGAAGCAGAACCCACAAGAAGAGGGGCGCCCACTCCCAGACCCTCGTCCCCAAGGTTGGGGGGATTATGTTAGGACAGCAGAGTGCTGGGAGCACTGGGGGACACAGCCGTGGAATTGCAAAGTGCCCACGGCCCTCGAGTTTTCCTCATGGCAGAGAAATTGTGCTGGGTGTGACCACCTCATCCAAGTCCTGAGGGCCTTGTTCCAGAACTGCCCGCCTCCGTGGGGTCACAGTGCGCGGTGTCCCCGCCCCTGCTACCTGGCTTGGGTGCCTGTAGTGGTTTATACTCGGCGACCCGGTCCAAACCTGTGGCCTGGCAGACGACCCTGGTCTGCATCAGCTTCCTGAAGCTCCCCGCCCCGTGCTCCAGTCGTGTGGGCATGCTGCGTCGTGGCCTGGCTTCCTGCCCTGTCCACCCGCCAGCATGTGTGCTTGTCTAACCCGCGTCTCTGCTCATGGCCCAGCTCTGCCCACGCATCTCTGTTTCTTCCCCAACCACTAACAGTGGCTGCTGCGGCCCAGAGCTGACACTTGGACCCCATCTCTGCCTGTTGCTTGTGCTGTGTCCAGAGGCCCTCCATCAGGGAGAGTGCCGAGGGGACTCCTGCCAGAATGCAATGAAGGATACAGCTGTCAGCCCAAGCCTGTCGGGCACCGCCACGAACAAATGCAACAGACTCGTGAGACAGTACGGAACTTTCATGCAACTCCCGGAGGGATGTTTATTTCTATTTTATTAGTGCTCCAGTCCCCACACCATGCCTCTGCTCACCCCACGAGACCCGACCGCGGGGCCAGCACCCCAGAGGCTGTCCGGTTGGAAGGGGGCCCGGGCTGGCGGGGCAGCATCTCCAGGAGCCGTCCTGCATCACCAGCCCTGCTCTGGTGGCACTGATGTTACTGCGAGAGCAGGAGGCCGTTCACGTTCGGGTCCTGCAGGAGGGCATCTTCAGTGACAGCGAAAGCCAGGCCTCAAGTGACCCTGTGGCACTTAACAGAAGGACAGCTTTTGGATGGTGTAATCCTGCGTGGGGCCTGGGGTGCGGTGGCCAGCCAGAGAGCTCTTCCACGTTGTGATAGAAAATGCATGCGGTAAGCAACACATTCTCCCCACGTGTTTGCCTACGTACGTTCAGTACCACTTGTTCGTAAGCCTTTTGTAAAACAAACAAAAAAAATTTTTTTTAAAGATTTTATTTATTTATTTGACAGAGAGACAGCCAGCAAGAGAGGGAACACAAGCAGGGGGAGTGGGAGAGGAAGAAGCAGGCTCCCAGCGGAGGAGGGAGCCTGATGTGGGGCTTGATCCCAAGACCCTGGGATCAGGCCCTGAGCTGAAGGCAGACACTTAATGACTGAGCCACCCAGGCTCCCCTAAAACAAAAAATTTAAAAGAGATGTCAATATATGTTATTTCCTTCCTTCCTTCTTCTTGCTATAGGAGGAAATGCAACTTTTTTTTTTAACTTCTTGGATTCTATGTGCCTGACTCTTCAAACTTTGCATTAATATACATTTTTCTTTATATTTAATTTCTGTGACAGCCAAATTACATGCCCTTAATTGAATTAACACAAATTAGATCTGAAAGGAATTGAGGAATAAAAATTTGGGATGTTTCTTGAAAGCTTTCTTATTGCTTGAAGCTCTCTGAAAAAAATCTCTCTTCCTTAGGAACGACACCAATTAAAGACATATTAGAGTTAATGCCGGTAACGTCTTTCCATAGCGGGGGTGATTCATAACTGCTTCTGATCCTATTATTTCAAAACTCAAATGTCAAGCATCTAAAAGCAGGATGGGTTTCGGGGAGGAGCCTGCGTCCTCCCACGTGTGCTGGGGACAGAGCCTCCAGTGAGCTGGGAGTTGGCCAGTCCTGGAGACCTACCAAGGAGCTTTACGTGACAACGCACATCAGGAGAGGGTGTGGGAGTCGCGAGCTCGGGCTCGCAGGGGTGGAAAGATCTTCCAGGACGTTGGGCTCAAATCCGCTCCCCTCCAGCCCCTGGCCTGCATTCCTCATCCCTTTGCGCATGGCTGGTTGACTGTCTCCGCAGGGTGCTCCCTGTCCCCGTGGAGAGCCCAGGCTGAACTGGGAGGAAATGATTCCTTGGCCCAGGCAGGACTCTACCTCCCGTGGCCCCACCTGTTGGCCCAGGCCCCACATTTGTGGTCTTCAGGGGTTGAAGGCTGCCCCACTGAGTTGGGATTCCTGCCCCATCACGTGTCCCATTGTCTAACTGGGAGAGGCAGGGCCTGTTGGAAGGCGCTGGTCTCTGCGTGCAGATCGCGTCTGTCTCTGGCCTGCGGCGGTACCTTCTTGCCCTGGGTGCTGAGGAGTTGCTCCCTCTGCGTGCTTGGCGTGGGGCTGCCCGGCAGGTGGAGGCTGGGCTCCGCGCCCCTGGGTTTCTGTTGACAGCTGCCTGGCGGGGTGGGCATTCCTGAGTTTCTCCTCCCCCGGGGCACAGGGCACAGGGGTGCTGCTGGCTGTCCACCCCCTCCTGCCGGCGGCTGAGCCATGGGGGCTCCACAGGGAGCACTCCTGGGTTTCTCTTGCCATCCAGGCCACGTGGCAAGAGAAACGTGTCTCTCTCCCCCCACTGAATGTGAGGAGCCGAGGCAGTACGGTTTCCCGGCTCCGTAGCTGCGGTTCTTGCTGGCGTTTCTGAACTATCGTGGCAGCCAGATGCGGCTCGTGTGGAAGCATGTGTGGCCAGAGTTGGCTGGCGGCCCCGGATAGCTCCGGGGGGCCCCTGGTGGCAATGGGGCCACCCTGGCAGCGCAGTGAGGGGGGACGTGCTAAGGCTGCACCACTCCCTGGACAGGTCTGGGCCACTGGGCACATGTGGCAGCGCATCGTGAAATCAGGAAGCAAGTGGAACAGCAGGACAGCAGGCCCGTCCGCTGGGGAGAGCCCGCGCATCCTCTGCACTGGAGGCCGTTCCTACCGTGAATCTCAGACAGCGCACCGCCAGGCTGCATCCTGCTACACTAGGGCCCTGTAGGCACGGAGCCGTGACGCCTTCCGTCGTGAGGTTGGAAGACTGTTCAGCTCCAATCAAACATACCATTTCTCCTTTTTTGTTTGGAGGAGGCAGAGATAGTGTGGAATCAGTGGCTGTGGGGTCTAGGCAGCCTTCCACACTGCATGGATGAAGGGGGAGCTGGGAAGTACAGGGTTTCGGGGTGGGGTGGAGAATTGCTTGCTCCAGATAAGCCCAGCTTGGAGCCTACATGCGCCGGCGGCTGGTACGGCCTAGGCACTGCCCGCGACGCAGACCAGAGACTTGCACGTCTTCGCAGCCATGACGAGTGATGCCCCAATCCCTGAGTTGGAGGTTTGGCAGGTAATTCCCCCAGAATGCTGTATAAGCGGGAATCCGAGTCTGTAATGAAGGAGAAGATGCCATTCCCCTTTCTTCTTCTTGTTCTCTAGAGGGAGGGCGTGTTGGGTAAGTGGCCTCTGTGCACTGAAAGATCCTGAAGCAGGCACTTGGGTTTTCACTCTTACCTGACTGAAGACTCACCGTCGCTTGCTGAGGCACCCCAGCCATGTGCGCAGTAAGAGCTCTGTAACCACCGGGCGTCAGGGTGTCGCGGCCCATCTGGTTAGTGGGTACCTGTGATCACACCTGCCGGGGTATCTCCTCGGAGATGCCCTCATATCCTCTGCAAGAATGTGTGGTCCCTCCGAGCTGGTTCAGGTGGCCTTTGTCTCGAAGAGAGCCTCGGGCTGATCCGACCATCCTGCCTGCTCCCCTGGGTGCCACCCCAAGGCCACCGAGCCTCCCCTGGTCTCCCCTGGCCTCCCCTCGCCTCAGAGTCAGGGCAGGCAGACCACCTTTCTCCTTCCACTGCCTTCTCCTTCCCTCACTACCAGGCAGCGTCGTCTCTCCCTTGCCGCGGCCCTTGGGAATCTGCTGGACTGTGGCTCACACTGGGCCGTGCCACCTGCTGTCTCCCAGAGCACCGTCAGTGCCTCGGAGGCTGATGGCCAAAGACTTGGGCTGTACACAGCGCCTGGCACATAGCCAGCACCCGTGGAAAGAGTGAGAAGCAGGGCCGGATGGGCAGCGTGTCCCCCCTGCTGGGAGAGCCAGGCCTGGGCAGGCAGATTCCGTTCCTCCTCTGCTTGCACTTGGCCACAGAAGGCTGCCTTTTGCCCAGGTCTGTGCTGTGTAAAATGGAGCGGGGAGAGGCCGGGCTCCCTTCCACCGCGCCTTCTCCCTCAGCGGGCTGGAGGGGGATCCGCTGCCCTCCTCTTGCGGCAGGAGCCTGGCTCCAGGAGCTGGAGCGCACAGCGAAGAGCGAGCAGGAGCCTTGGCGGGACGGCCGTGTGCGGTGATTTTTCATGTGTTGGAGGGACTGTCAGATTCCACGGTCCTGGGAGAGTGTCTTTCTCACTGTCACAGGCGAGATAAACTCTCCAAAACGTGCCCACCGCCAGGCTGCCAAGTCCGCATTTGCATTTAGTAGTTTAGTTACAAATGAAACATGCTGCCAGAATGCTTTATTTTGGTTTGGGAAGAAATTGTAGTAATTATATTGGGACACAGAAATGCATCCTTGAATTTGAAGAAAAATCACGTTGCCAAGGCCAGAACCTGTCATTTAGGGATGATGGCGCGTGCGTTACGCCGCAGGGGCTGGCTCTGCGAACTGCGCTCTCTCGGGATGAACATGTGACGTGAACCAGCTGACGGTTGATAGGAAGTTTCTCCAGAACATCCGAAGGGCCGTGGCGGAACTTCCACATGTGGTAGCAAAATGTTAAACTGCAGAGAAGGTTCTGTGTAACCCAGTGGGGCCAAGCGCGCAGCAGAGGGAACGGTCTGCGTGCCGGCTCCCTGTCCCCCCCCAGCAGTCGATACCGGGACAAAGGGCCCCAAGCTGGGCTTTGTCTACTGACTGTTCAATAAAAGTGCTTTGCTCCGAGAAGAAAGTGCAGCTCCCAGTTTTGAGGGCTTGATATATGTAGATATTAAAGTCCTCATCAGAACTCTGTGCACACTGTTTCTGTTTAAGAGACGGGTGAGGTAATTGGAAAGCCTTGCCCGGGGCCTGTTGTGCTGTGGCACCATAAATCTCGAGGGGATGACGGGCGCACAATGGTTACACTCCTTCCCTATCAGGGTGGCCCGTGTCTGAACTATTTATTAACTGAAATGTGAATGGACAAATGAAGTGCCAATTTATATGTTACACAAGGAGATGTATTACGACTGCCTTAAACATCGATTTCCTTCCTTCGTTTATTCTCGGTTGGGGTATAGACGCAGAGGAGGGCAATAATGGGGGGTGTCCTTATCAGATGTTGGATATTTCCCCAGACTGTCTGCAACCATTAACCTTCATATTATCTGACTTTAGTGATTAGTACAGGGCACGTAAAGCCGTATTGATGGCCGGTCTTGGATGGGAAGGACGCGCTGAGTTATGGAGCCTGGGTTTTGCTGACTCTGTGATGCCATGATAGCATTAATGCCGCTGCCGCGGAATTGCTAATTTGTCATTTCTTTCATGGTGTCGTCTGAGATGTGTACTAATGAATGAAGCAATCATTGTGTGGTGCGGCTTTCCTGGGGCCGTGCTTGGAGGGGAAAGGTGTCGCAGAGCAGCCTTCCAGAGCTGTGGGGGTGGTCACCAGGCCCGTTGCTCAGGAAGACCCACTCTGATCGCGTTCCTCTGGCTTTATTTGCTGTCTCCACTGGGCACGTGTGGGGTTGCGTCTTGATCAGGCAAACCCAGATTCCTGTCCTCTTCCTGTCCTGGTGATCTTCGGTCTGGGAGGCGGCTTCCTGTGTGTCCTTCTGAGCCTCCAGCCACTCAGACGTCTACACTCCCTTCGAAGCGGGCTCCCCAAACTTGTTCATAAGAGGGAGTCCAAAGCAGTGGTGGGTCACCCAAAATAAAAATGAGCCCACGTCAGCGGCCTGCACCCCAACCTGCATCATTACAGTCAGGGCTAGACTCCCAGCCTGCATGAGGCATCAGGGAAGCCTGGGGCAAACACAGAGTTCTAGCACTTTCACAGGTGGAAGGGCCACGATGATCGACTTGCCCAGAAAAGCCTGACACGAGTGGTCCAGCCAGAACCGTGTCAGGCCTTCAGACGTCTAGCCGCAGTGCCCCCATCCCTGGTTTGTCTGCGGATGCTGGAGGCAGCAGGTGGACTGCTTTGGGGTTTGTTCAAGGATTGGGTTCGCTCAGGCATTGCTGGAGCTGGCAGGCATCTGTACGTGTGATAGGTGCCACCTGCGAATGGCAGTGCGTGGAATTATAGCAGGTGGGTGGGCAGTAAAGGAGAGAGGGATATTTTCTTCCAAGCATTATCTGCTTTTTACAAACTATTAATAAGTTCTGAGTATAAATGATACAACATATAAATTAATAGAATTTTCTTGGCCGGTGTAGTGCTTCTGAAGACATCAACAATAATAGTTTAATATTTTTTTTCTTTTTTTTTTAAAGATTTTATTTATTTATTTGACAGAGATAGAGACAGCCAGCGAGAGAGGGAACACAAGCAGGGGGAGTGGGAGAGAAAGAAGCAGGCTCATAGCAGAGTAGCCTGATGTGGGGCTCAATCCCATAACGCTGGGATCACGCCCTGAGCCGAAGGCAGACGCTTAACCGCTGTGCCACCCAGGCGCCCCAATAGTTTAATATTTTAATTGGCTTGGGCACCTGCTTTGGGTCTTTTCTTGAAGCCAGAAGCATCCTGTGCACATATGTGGCGCCCCTGGGCGCTCTCTCCAGTACTTGCTTTGTTTCTGGCCTCATCTACCTGCTGCTTCTGAGCGTGCCCTCATTTGTTCGTTCAGCCGCACTCACTGGGCATCTGCCCCATGCCCAGCCCCAGCAGTGAGGTGGTGCCCAGCAGCAACACAGTTCCCACCTCCAGGGAGCTTCCTGGTCTCACGGGAAGAGATGCTGAACAGTAACCGGGTGCCGTGAGGCAGGACAGAGCTGTGGGTATACAGAGCGGGCACGTGCCTGGAAGGCGAGCTGAGGTGGCTGGAGACGGAGTGGAGAACACTCACAGGTGTTCTGGCTTCCCCTTCCAAGGCCTTTTCCAGGACTGCCCTGCAGAGCGGCGTAAGAATACAGTCTGGGTCCTCCCTTCAGGCTCATTTGTTAGCATTCTGAAGCGTCTACATCCCATCGGCTCACTTGCGTCACTCTGCTTCCTCTTGGGAGTCCGTCCCTGGAGGGGGTTGTGGAAATCAGTCTGGAGTGTCTAACAGAGTCCACACAGTAAGAAACCAGGCATTGCCATCTGTCGAACACCTGCCATCAGCGCATTGTAGACGGCCCTGGGCACCAAGGCTGTGCTCCCCTTTCTAGCGATTTCCCAGGACAGTTCTTCCTGTTAAAAGCTCTCCTGGTTTTTTGAGATGTTTTCTTAAAGAAAATTGTAAATATATGAGAAAGAAGCCTGCAGTATAATGAACCCATGCTTGTGTACCACCCAGGTGCAATCATTAGCCAAGCACGGCCAATCTTATTTCAGACCTACCTCTTCCCACTTATCCCATCTCATATTTTTGAAACAAATCCCAAGATGTCATATTATTTCATCTCTAAGCATTTTAGCATATATTTCTAAAATGGAAGGACAAATTTTAATATAATGGTAATCATGTTGTCACAGCTAAAAAGCTACTGATATTTCTTTTATATCATCAAATATCCAGTGTTGTAATTTCCAGTAGTCTCAGGCCATAATTTTTAACAATTTTTGTTGAATCAAGATCCAGATAAGATCTATAGATTGCAGTTAAGCACTTTTTAATCTATAGATTTTCTCCACCATGTGTCTTTTCCCCTCGGCTGCTCTTGTGTTTTGTGTTGAGGAAATTGAGTTGTTTGTTCTGTAGGGTTTTCTCCTGTGTGAATTTTATCTATTGTATCTCCATGGTGTATTTAACTTGTTCTTCTATCCCCTGTATTTCCTCCAAATTGGGTAGTTGGATGCAGAGTTCCTCACTGGGGGATGCCACAACTGGGGGACTGCTAGTAGCATCTAGCGAGGGGTAGGCCGTGGTGGCCCTCACCATCAGTGCTGTGCAGGACAGCCCCCAGAGAGAACTGTGAGCCCACAGTGTCGGTCGTGCCAGCTCGAGAGAGCCTGGAAGCTGGATGATTGTGAGGTTGCAACTTTTGGCAAGACTGTTCCACAGGTGGTGATGCCTTCTTCCATTAGTGGGCACACACTGTCCAGTGGTCTCAGGTTTGTGACGTTGCTGCCACTCTTCCCCATGGCTAGATCCATGAGGCATTATGAAATGGTGATGTTCTGTGTCCATCAGTCCTGACTCACTGACTGGCTGGAATATTGCCATAAAGGGAAACCTCCTAAACCTTGGAAGTGTTCTCTTAATTCTATATTTTATCACGCAGGCTGCATGTCCAAGGCTGGCTCTTATACCCAGAACTGGTGTAAGAATCTTTTGCTGGATTGATTATCTGTTCCCAATATTGGTCCAGAACTAGGGTCACATACCTGGAAGCATGAGGCACTCTCTCTCCTAGCCCTCCAGGTAATTTCTCATAAAAATAGGGAGATGAGGTCCACGCAGTCAGCTATGTAGCCATAAAGAGTTTATTAACACATAAGATAATAAAATAAATATTCCTGACAACACAGGTTAATTGCAGTGTGGTTGTGCAGTCATGGACATGGGAGTTGAGAAGCATCACCTTGCGTTGGGGAGATGAGGCCAGGGAAGGGTGGGGGTGGCGGTGTCTGGTTGGCGGCAGGGTGAGAGCCAGGATTCTGGAATGGACTGTTGGGTTGGAATCCTTTTTCTTCTGTGTACTGGATGGTGGATGGTGGCTAACTCACCTTATGTAAGCTCTCTCTGCTCACTTCCTCACTGGAAGATGGGGGTCACACCCCTGTAGGTCTCTTGGGGCTCTGAGGGTTCCACAAGTTGCCCTCTGTAAAGCACTTCTCGCAGCTCCTGCACGTAGCAAATATTGTCAGCTCTTATGGTCATAAGATGGTCTCCTTCTCATCCGAGCCTTCTGTCGTTCTGACCACAGAAAGCTCAATGGCAGGTGTGGGATTTGAGCTGGGCTCTCTAGGCTGGGAGGAGGGGAGGCCAGGCATATCTCTGGGTACCACCCAGCATCTCTCCTGTGGTGGTGGAGGAACACTCCAGAGAGGCTCTCCCTGCAGTCTCTGCCTTCTGAAGAGACTGGACCAGGCAGGTGGCAGGGTTTGACCTGTTCTTTTGGGGCTCTAAGGAGAGATTTTCTTCTTTATACCCTCTCCTGTTTCTCTAGCCCCAGGAGAAAGCATGGACTGTGGCAACTGGCTGTCAATGGCAAAGGAAGGAATCGTAAAGCTTGCTGGCTTTCCCTGGACACATGTGTGTCTCACCATCCCCCGGGAGCACAAGGGCTGGGGCTAGCATAGCAGGTGCATAGATGAGCGCTGGCCTTTGTGGCCAGGCATGTTTCAGAAATCCATGTCATTGAGGGGCCAACAGGCATGGAGATTT
>NC_048224.1:139516765-139537701 GCF_002007445.2 Ailuropoda melanoleuca
CCTCATATCCTCTGCAAGAATGTGTGGTCCCTCCGAGCTGGTTCAGGTGGCCTTTGTCTCGAAGAGAGCCTCGGGCTGATCCGACCATCCTGCCTGCTCCCCTGGGTGCCACCCCAAGGCCACCGAGCCTCCCCTGGTCTCCCCTGGCCTCCCCTCGCCTCAGAGTCAGGGCAGGCAGACCACCTTTCTCCTTCCACTGCCTTCTCCTTCCCTCACTACCAGGCAGCGTCGTCTCTCCCTTGCCGCGGCCCTTGGGAATCTGCTGGACTGTGGCTCACACTGGGCCGTGCCACCTGCTGTCTCCCAGAGCACCGTCAGTGCCTCGGAGGCTGATGGCCAAAGACTTGGGCTGTACACAGCGCCTGGCACATAGCCAGCACCCGTGGAAAGAGTGAGAAGCAGGGCCGGATGGGCAGCGTGTCCCCCCTGCTGGGAGAGCCAGGCCTGGGCAGGCAGATTCCGTTCCTCCTCTGCTTGCACTTGGCCACAGAAGGCTGCCTTTTGCCCAGGTCTGTGCTGTGTAAAATGGAGCGGGGAGAGGCCGGGCTCCCTTCCACCGCGCCTTCTCCCTCAGCGGGCTGGAGGGGGATCCGCTGCCCTCCTCTTGCGGCAGGAGCCTGGCTCCAGGAGCTGGAGCGCACAGCGAAGAGCGAGCAGGAGCCTTGGCGGGACGGCCGTGTGCGGTGATTTTTCATGTGTTGGAGGGACTGTCAGATTCCACGGTCCTGGGAGAGTGTCTTTCTCACTGTCACAGGCGAGATAAACTCTCCAAAACGTGCCCACCGCCAGGCTGCCAAGTCCGCATTTGCATTTAGTAGTTTAGTTACAAGTGAAACATGCTGCCAGAATGCTTTATTTTGGTTTGGGAAGGTAAATTGTAGTAATTATATTGGGACACAGAAATGCATCCTTGAATTTGAAGAAAAATCACGTTGCCAAGGCCAGAACCTGTCATTTAGGGATGATGGCGCGTGCGTTACGCCGCAGGGGCTGGCTCTGCGAACTGCGCTCTCTCGGGATGAACATGTGACGTGAACCAGCTGATGGTTGATAGGAAGTTTCTCCAGAACATCCGAAGGGCCGTGGCGGAACTTCCACATGTGGTAGCAAAATGTTAAACTGCAGAGAAGGTTCTGTGTAACCCAGTGGGGCCAAGCGCGCAGCAGAGGGAACGGTCTGCGTGCCGGCTCCCTGTCCCCCCCCAGCAGTCGATACCGGGACAAAGGGCCCCAAGCTGGGCTTTGTCTACTGACTGTTCAATAAAAGTGCTTTGCTCCGAGAAGAAAGTGCAGCTCCCAGTTTTGAGGGCTTGATATATGTAGATATTAAAGTCCTCATCAGAACTCTGTGCACACTGTTTCTGTTTAAGAGACGGGTGAGGTAATTGGAAAGCCTTGCCCGGGGCCTGTTGTGCTGTGGCACCATAAATCTCGAGGGGATGACGGGCGCACAATGGTTACACTCCTTCCCTATCAGGGTGGCCCGTGTCTGAACTATTTATTAACTGAAATGTGAATGGACAAATGAAGTGCCAATTTATATGTTACACAAGGAGATGTATTACGACTGCCTTAAACATCGATTTCCTTCCTTCGTTTATTCTCGGTTGGGGTATAGACGCAGAGGAGGGCAATAATGGGGGGTGTCCTTATCAGATGTTGGATATTTCCCCAGACTGTCTGCAACCATTAACCTTCATATTATCTGACTTTAGTGATTAGTACAGGGCACGTAAAGCCGTATTGATGGCCGGTCTTGGATGGGAAGGACGCGCTGAGTTATGGAGCCTGGGTTTTGCTGACTCTGTGATGCCATGATAGCATTAATGCCGCTGCCGCGGAATTGCTAATTTGTCATTTCTTTCATGGTGTCGTCTGAGATGTGTACTAATGAATGAAGCAATCATTGTGTGGTGCGGCTTTCCTGGGGCCGTGCTTGGAGGGGAAAGGTGTCGCAGAGCAGCCTTCCAGAGCTGTGGGGGTGGTCACCAGGCCCGTTGCTCAGGAAGACCCACTCTGATCGCGTTCCTCTGGCTTTATTTGCTGTCTCCACTGGGCACGTGTGGGGTTGCGTCTTGATCAGGCAAACCCAGATTCCTGTCCTCTTCCTGTCCTGGTGATCTTCGGTCTGGGAGGCGGCTTCCTGTGTGTCCTTCTGAGCCTCCAGCCACTCAGACGTCTACACTCCCTTCGAAGCGGGCTCCCCAAACTTGTTCATAAGAGGGAGTCCAAAGCAGTGGTGGGTCACCCAAAATAAAAATGAGCCCACGTCAGCGGCCTGCACCCCAACCTGCATCATTACAGTCAGGGCTAGACTCCCAGCCTGCATGAGGCATCAGGGAAGCCTGGGGCAAACACAGAGTTCTAGCACTTTCACAGGTGGAAGGGCCACGATGATCGACTTGCCCAGAAAAGCCTGACACGAGTGGTCCAGCCAGAACCGTGTCAGGCCTTCAGACGTCTAGCCGCAGTGCCCCCATCCCTGGTTTGTCTGCGGATGCTGGAGGCAGCAGGTGGACTGCTTTGGGGTTTGTTCAAGGATTGGGTTCGCTCAGGCATTGCTGGAGCTGGCAGGCATCTGTACGTGTGATAGGTGCCACCTGCGAATGGCAGTGCGTGGAATTATAGCAGGTGGGTGGGCAGTAAAGGAGAGAGGGATATTTTCTTCCAAGCATTATCTGCTTTTTACAAACTATTAATAAGTTCTGAGTATAAATGATACAACATATAAATTAATAGAATTTTCTTGGCCGGTGTAGTGCTTCTGAAGACATCAACAATAATAGTTTAATATTTTTTTTCTTTTTTTTTTAAAGATTTTATTTATTTATTTGACAGAGATAGAGACAGCCAGCGAGAGAGGGAACACAAGCAGGGGGAGTGGGAGAGAAAGAAGCAGGCTCATAGCAGAGTAGCCTGATGTGGGGCTCAATCCCATAACGCTGGGATCACGCCCTGAGCCGAAGGCAGACGCTTAACCGCTGTGCCACCCAGGCGCCCCAATAGTTTAATATTTTAATTGGCTTGGGCACCTGCTTTGGGTCTTTTCTTGAAGCCAGAAGCATCCTGTGCACATATGTGGCGCCCCTGGGCGCTCTCTCCAGTACTTGCTTTGTTTCTGGCCTCATCTACCTGCTGCTTCTGAGCGTGCCCTCATTTGTTCGTTCAGCCGCACTCACTGGGCATCTGCCCCATGCCCAGCCCCAGCAGTGAGGTGGTGCCCAGCAGCAACACAGTTCCCACCTCCAGGGAGCTTCCTGGTCTCACGGGAAGAGATGCTGAACAGTAACCGGGTGCCGTGAGGCAGGACAGAGCTGTGGGTATACAGAGCGGGCACGTGCCTGGAAGGCGAGCTGAGGTGGCTGGAGACGGAGTGGAGAACACTCACAGGTGTTCTGGCTTCCCCTTCCAAGGCTTTTTCCAGGACTGCCCTGCAGAGCGGCGTAAGAATACAGTCTGGGTCCTCCCTTCAGGCTCATTTGTTAGCATTCTGAAGCGTCTACATCCCATCGGCTCACGTGCGTCACTCTGCTTCCTCTTGGAAGTCCGTCCCTGGAGGGGGTTGTGGAAATCAGTCTGGAGTGTCTAAGAGTCCACACAGTAAGAAACCAGGCATTGCCATCTGTCGAACACCTGCCATCAGCGCATTGTAGACGGCCCTGGGCACCAAGGCTGTGCTCCCCTTTCTAGCGATTTCCCAGGACAGTTCTTCCTGTTAAAAGCTCTCCTGGTTTTTTGAGATGTTTTCTTAAAGAAAATTGTAAATATATGAGAAAGAAGCCTGCAGTATAATGAACCCATGCTTGTGTACCACCCAGGTGCAATCATTAGCCAAGCACGGCCAATCTTATTTCAGACCTACCTCTTCCCACTTATCCCATCTCATATTTTTGAAACAAATCCCAAGATGTCATATTATTTCATCTCTAAGCATTTTAGCATATATTTCTAAAATGGAAGGACAAATTTTAATATAATGGTAATCATGTTGTCACAGCTAAAAAGCTACTGATATTTCTTTTATATCATCAAATATCCAGTGTTGTAATTTCCAGTAGTCTCAGGCCATAATTTTTAACAATTTTTGTTGAATCAAGATCCAGATAAGATCTATAGATTGCAGTTAAGCACTTTTTAATCTATAGATTTTCTCCACCATGTGTCTTTTCCCCTCGGCTGCTCTTGTGTTTTGTGTTGAGGAAATTGAGTTGTTTGTTCTGTAGGGTTTTCTCCTGTGTGAATTTTATCTATTGTATCTCCATGGTGTATTTAACTTGTTCTTCTATCCCCTGTATTTCCTCCAAATTGGTAGTTGGATGCAGAGTTCCTCACTGGGGGATGCCACAACTGGGGGACTGCTAGTAGCATCTAGCGAGGGGTAGGCCGTGGTGGCCCTCACCATCAGTGCTGTGCAGGACAGCCCCCAGAGAGAACTGTGAGCCCACAGTGTCGGTCGTGCCAGCTCGAGAGAGCCTGGAAGCTGGATGATTGTGAGGTTGCAACTTTTGGCAAGACTGTTCCACAGGTGGTGATGCCTTCTTCCATTAGTGGGCACACACTGTCCAGTGGTCTCAGGTTTGTGACGTTGCTGCCACTCTTCCCCATGGCTAGATCCATGAGGCATTATGAAATGGTGATGTTCTGTGTCCATCAGTCCTGACTCACTGACTGGCTGGAATATTGCCATAAAGGGAAACCTCCTAAACCTTGGAAGTGTTCTCTTAATTCTATATTTTATCACGCAGGCTGCATGTCCAAGGCTGGCTCTTATACCCAGAACTGGTGTAAGAATCTTTTGCTGGATTGATTATCTGTTCCCAATATTGGTCCAGGACTAGGGTCACATACCTGGAAGCATGAGGCACTCTCTCTCCTAGCCCTCCAGGTAATTTCTCATAAAAATAGGGAGATGAGGTCCACGCAGTCAGCTATGTAGCCATAAAGAGTTTATTAACACATAAGATAATAAAATAAATATTCCTGACAACACAGGTTAATTGCAGTGTGGTTGTGCAGTCATGGACATGGGAGTTGAGAAGCATCACCTTGCGTTGGGGAGATGAGGCCAGGGAAGGGTGGGGGTGGCGGTGTCTGGTTGGCGGCAGGGTGAGAGCCAGGATTCTGGAATGGACTGTTGGGTTGGAATCCTTTTTCTTCTGTGTACTGGATGGTGGATGGTGGCTAACTCACCTTATGTAAGCTCTCTCTGCTCACTTCCTCACTGGAAGATGGGGGTCACACCCCTGTAGGTCTCTTGGGGCTCTGAGGGTTCCACAAGTTGCCCTCTGTAAAGCACTTCTCGCAGCTCCTGCACGTAGCAAATATTGTCAGCTCTTATGGTCATAAGATGGTCTCCTTCTCATCCGAGCCTTCTGTCGTTCTGACCACAGAAAGCTCAATGGCAGGTGTGGGATTTGAGCTGGGCTCTCTAGGCTGGGAGGAGGGGAGGCCAGGCATATCTCTGGGTACCACCCAGCATCTCTCCTGTGGTGGTGGAGGAACACTCCAGAGAGGCTCTCCCTGCAGTCTCTGCCTTCTGAAGAGACTGGACCAGGCAGGTGGCAGGGTTTGACCTGTTCTTTTGGGGCTCTAAGGAGAGATTTTCTTCTTTATACCCTCTCCTGTTTCTCTAGCCCCAGGAGAAAGCATGGACTGNGGGTTGACCTCACCCCCTCCCTCATCCTGTCTTGATTCTGGATGAAAATGCTTCAAATGTTTATTTTATGTTAGAATTTAAGAGGACAAAATCCTATTTGATGGGAAGAACTGAATTTGAACTGTAAGATTAATTACAAATAATTTTTTAATACATATTAGGTTGTGGATTGGCAACGTTTGACCGTTTTGGACCTACGAAAATGGTGACTCAGTCTGTCTAAATACCTGTACGTCTGTACTCACTGTCACTTTCCCTCCTCTCCAGTTAGAGTGAAGTTTTGTTTTCTATGACGCTGTTTCCCTCACAGGATGCGGGGAAGGCTCGAGCCAGGACCAGCTGGGTAACCACCCAGGTGGACTGGTCTGTCCTTGCTTTGGTGACCGGGCCCTGCTTCCCCCACTGGCCCACGTGTCCCGCTGCCTGCCCTTGGGCTGTCATGCCCTTATTTAAGGGCTGGGGTACTAACCCAGGGGGAGCCCCCGACTCTGGGGGTCCTGGCTGTGCCTTCCCAGGCTGCTCACCCAGGCAAAGCTGGGCTCTACCTTCTACTGGCTGAGGGACAGCGAGTCAGTCCTTCCATCTGTAAGACTCCATTTCCTGTGAGATAAAAGGGGATTATTAGTGCTTTCCGCCTCAGAGGGCTGCTCTGGNTAAGGAGAGATTTTCTTCTTTATACCCTCTCCTGTTTCTCTAGCCCCAGGAGAAAGCATGGACTGTGGCAACTGGCTGTCAATGGCAAAGGAAGGAATCGTAAAGCTTGCTGGCTTTCCCTGGACACATGTGTGTCTCACCATCCCCCGGGAGCACAAGGGCTGGGGCTAGCATAGCAGGTGCATAGATGAGCGCTGGCCTTTGTGGCCAGGCATGTTTCAGAAATCCATGTCATTGAGGGGCCAACAGGCATGGAGATTTTGTTAAATTAGGAGACTTTGGCTTTGGGGAAGGGACTTTCTGATTTTCCCTGTGCTGTGAGCCAGCCTCCTTCAACCGGGAGGAAACGGGCCCGGGAGGGGGCTCTGGGGCAGCTGCTTCGCGTCAGACCCTTTGCTTCAGCATCCAGGTCTGGGGTGACTGTCAGCACTCCTGAGAACTGGAGTTTTCCAACTTGTTTGCTTTCCGGCCGAGGAAATATCATGTGCTTATGTCTTTTATGGTGCACGGGTGGGGCGGGGGGTAGAGGGCACCTGTCTCACCGAGAGTGGGCACAGTGCAAATCAGCCATTGAGACCCTGCTCCGTGTCTCGGCTTCTCTGCGTTCACACATCCTTCCCACATGTGCTCAGCTCCATCCCGCCACTTGGCCACACTCATTTACGGTAAGACGGACTTTCTTTTAGTTTCACTTCAGTGAATCCCCGGGAGCTCAAGATTTTTCGAAGTGCAGGAGGAGTATAGTTTCTTTTTTTCCCCAGAAAACTCTTCATCAGTCATTAATTTGCTTTTTAATGGTATGTGCACTTGCAAGCAAATACTCTGTGCAGCACATAACCCGGGTCGAGCAGAACGTGAATGCAANATGTAAAATTTGCCCTCTTAACTATTTTAAGTGTAAAGTTTAGTGGCATGAAATACACTCACTTTGTTGTGCAACCCACACCACCATCCATTTCCAGAACTCTTTTCATCTTGATGGGTATGGTTTTTCTTTTTTCTTTTCTTTTCTTTTCTTTCTTTTCTTTTATTTATTTATTTATTTATTTGAGAGACAGCCAGCGAGAGAGGGAACACANAAGAAGCAGGCTCCAGTGGAGAGGCCTGATGCGGGGCTCGATCCCATAACGCCGGGATCACGCC
Source organism: Ailuropoda melanoleuca (assembly GCF_002007445.2). Classification (NCBI taxonomy): domain Eukaryota; kingdom Metazoa; phylum Chordata; class Mammalia; order Carnivora; family Ursidae; genus Ailuropoda; species Ailuropoda melanoleuca. The sequence goes on from NC_048224.1 coordinate 139,524,218, forward strand.
CTGAGCCGAAGGCAGACGCTTAACGACTGCGCCACCCAGGCGCCCCAGCTGCTATTATTTTCAGTATGTGAGGTGAGCAGTGAAAAGTGATAACGAGCAGGTTTTACTATCTGCTCAAGGCAGGTGAAGAGAGCTCCCATGATGACTGNCGACTCTGGGGGTCCTGGCTGTGCCTTCCCAGGCTGCTCACCCAGGCAAAGCTGGGCTCTACCTTCTACTGGCTGAGGGACAGCGAGTCAGTCCTTCCATCTGTATGACTCAATTTCCTGTGAGATAAAAGGGGATTATTAGTGCTTTCCGCCTCAGAGGGCTGCTCTGAGCAGAAAGCGAGGTTCACACATTTTCCATGGCACCCGCCCCCTAGTAAGGACTCTGTCTTTATTAGCTGCTGTTGTGTTTTTTTTTTTTAAAGATTTATTTATTTATTTATTTATTAGAGAGACAGCCAGCGAGAGAGGGAACACAAGCAGGGGGAGTGGGAGAGGAAGAAGCAGGCTCCAGTGGAGAGGCCTGATGCGGGGCTCGATCTCATAACGCCGGGATCACGCCCTGAGCCGAAGGCAGACGCTTAACGACTGCGCCGCCCAGGCGCCCCAGCTGCTATTATTTTTAGTATGTGAGGTGAGCGGTGAAAAGTGATAACGAGCAGGTTTTACTATCTGCTCAAGGCAGGTGAAGAGAGCTCCCATGATGACTGCCTACTATGTGTCAGGCAGGCATTGGCCTGGTGTTTTCACACCTGTCCCCTCATTCGGATGCTGTGCTAAAGAAACTGTCACTCAGAGAGGTTGATGCTAAAAATCCCCAATACAATAACACGCCTGACCTGTGTGCCTCTCACCAAGAGTCGGGCTTCCTTCAGATGCGTTCCTCCAGCCGTCCCGCAAGACAGCGTCCGCCAGCGCCATTTCTCAGACTTGGGTTTGTCCGAGGTCGTACAGATGGTAAACGGCGAAGCTGGGCTCTGGACCAGCGTTCTGTGATCCCAGATCAGCTCCGCCAGCTCACCGACACCCACAGTCACCACACTCATCGTCGGCCTGCTCGTTCGGCGTGACGGCCCCAAATCTGGGACATGTCGGCAGGGGGGCCCTTTGACCTTGGCTGGTGCCCCTTGTGGCATCTCCGCGGGGGCATTTGCACACCTCTGTGCTTTGGGCAGTGAGTGGGGACGTGGCCACATTTCTCCTTCGCTTTTGCGGGGAAGGAGCGACTGGAGACGGTGCCGTCTCTGACAGCTGCGCCCTCCCACCCGCGACCCAGAAAGCTTCCACTCAGGGCCTCTTCTTGTGCACATCCCCTCCCCCACAGGCCGTCAGGGTTCAAACAGATCACTGCTTCTCCTGGGTGCATTCTTTTAATGAATGCTAGCAGGATTCTTGAGGCTGTGGCCAAGTACAGAATGCATTGCCAGCCGAGAGGCAGTCACGTCAAAGATTTAAAAAACATCACACTGAAAACAGTGAAAACAAAACACAAGCAGCAAAGCATGCACCCGGAGAAGTGCTGCTGGAATGTGGTCCCCTCCTGTCTTTGCACGTTGAGTGCTGGAAATGGGCAAAGCATCCGTTTCCTGGAGGCCCACAGAGCCGCTGGCCCGCCCTCTCGAGCCCCTGTGACTGTTACCTCAATAGCATCCTCCGTTGTCTGTGTCCACGGGGCACTATCATCTCTCGTGCAGTGCTGTCTGCTGGGGGGACCAGAGCCTGGCACTTAGGAAGCCCTTGGCATGTCTGTCATGTTGTGTCGGGCCCTCCGCTGACAGCCTGCTTCCCTGCGGCCTCCTTGAGGACTGCATCATGCCCTTATCCCAGCTCCCCCGCTCGCCTCTCCCGCCCGTCTTCCACTGGAAGTCAGAGGCATTCCTTAAGAATGCAGAGTTGGCCGTGGCCTGCCTCCTCCCGCCTGCGTCCTGCAGAAGATGCTCGATGCAGACGAAGTGAAAGAGCTTTTCTCACTCTCCCGCTCGGTCTCCTGTCACCCAGAGCGCCTGCAGGTTCCTTCGTTTCCAGCGTGCTGACTGAAGCCCACGTAGTGTAACCCTCGCCGTCTGAACCACTCTGCATATAGCCAGTGGCGTGCAGCACATTCCCGCTGCCGTGCAACCAACCCCACCGTCCAGCTCCGGGACTTTCTCTTCTGCCCGCACTGAAACCCCGTTCCCACGAATCGCCAGACTCCCGGCCCTTCCCAGCCCCGGGTGACCTCCGTTCTAAGTTCTGTTTCTGTGGCTTTGATGACCCTAGGTCCCTGCCGTGTCTGGAATCGCACGGTCTTTGTCTTTCTGTGTGTGGCTTATGTCATGTACTACGAAGTCTTTGGGGCCCATTCATGTTGAGACGTGTGAGGGACGCTCGTGGTGTGGATGGACCACATTTTGTTTGTCACGCATCTGCCGGTGGAGCTGGGGTTGCCTCCACTCTTGGCCGTTGTGAATACAAGGGTGTGCAGACACCTGTCGGAGTCCCTGCCCGTGGGCTCTTGAAGGCACTGCCACTGCCTCAGCCATGCACTCTGGGCACTGCTGCCCCCCCACCCCCGCCGCCCCTGCCGTCCACTGTGCACCTGCTCCTGCCCCTGCTTCTTGCCCCTGAGGGCTTGGTGTGAGTGTCCCCCTTGCAGGGGCCTCTGGACACCTGAGCTGAGCCCGTGTCCGTCACACTCTCGTCCTCCGCCCTCCTCCCCGCACTGTGTGTCGGTGGAGCTTCACTGCTCAGCCATAGGATTACCTGTGAACCTTTTGGGACCCGAGACACATAAACATGGGCCGGCCGGGTTCACGAAGAGAGGATCGGACAGCATGGGCAGCTTCAATCCGTGTGCGCCCAGCTCCGCACCATCCTTCTAGCCGGATGCACCACGCTCCCTTCCCCGCAGAGCCCCTCCTTCTGCAATGCCTTTGTCCTCCAGGAATTGCCAGGGCTCTTCTCCCCGACCTCGGCTCTCTGCACAAAACACTAGTTACCAGACGCCCAGTGGCTGGGTGGGCGAGCCAAGGGCAGGGGGCTCTGCAAAGCCGGTCACTTGTCCCAGAGTGATGACAGTGCCTTTGTCTGAAGAAATTTCGTGCTTTTATTTTAATACAATAAAATGTGAGGCCATTCACATTGGGAAAAAAATATGTCAAAGTAAATAACGGAAACCGCTGTTCATTGACTTCTGCTGTCACTTGACCTGACCCCAAGCCTCAGTGGTCAGCCCTTTGCTAACTACAGATGCCACAGGGAGATTAGTTCCAGTTACTGCTGATTTCCTTATTCGTCAATTTCCTGGCTTTATGTTCTGGGTTTGCCGCGGACCCACTACAAAAGCTTGGCCCATCTGGAGAATAGCACCCATTCGTCTCTGGCCAGACCAGATGCCTGNCAGTTACTGCTGATTTCCTTATTCGTCGATTTCCTGGCTTTATGTTCTGGGTTTGCTGCGGACCCACTACAAAAGCTTGGCCCATCTGGAGAATAGCACCCATTCGTCTCTGGCCAGACCAGATGCCTGGGACAGCCAGTGTGACAAGAGCCTCACGGAGATAGTAGTTTGACCAGCACTCTGCCCAGTGGGCCCACCGTCTGCGTGTCCCGAGAGCCCTCGCCAGACCATTATCTGTGGCTCCAGGGCCGGAGGACGTCGCCAGAGGCTGTAAGAAATCCATTCTGGTGGCTGACAACTGTCCCTTCAGTTACCACCCCCACTTCCCAGCCCCGGCTCTCTATCCCTGTGTTTAAACCGCTGAAAGCAGAGGGGGGACGGTCCCTCTCCATCAGCGGGTCTGAGTGGTAGCTAAGGTTATATATTAAATGCCCTCCTTGGGTGCCGGTGTTTCAATAAAGCATTTAGCAGCGAGCAAGCCTGTGTGTTTGTGCTGGGTAGTGATTTGTTTCACTGAGATTAAGGAACTCTGAACTTTCAGTGTGAGCTGTTTATTGTATTGAGCTGTGTTTGAAGGAAATCTGCTGCTTCTTCATTGACTGGAGTCTCTAACTAACAGCACTTTAAAGAAGTGGAAAATGCTCAGTTATCACCCGATGTGAGCAGGATCAATAATCGTTTAGTAGCGTCTGGTGATTGGAGGAGCTGTTACACACGAGAGCTGTGTCTCCTTGAGTGGCTCTTATCAAACCATTGTCCACCTCCATCTGATAATCAGACCAAAAATATGGGGGGAATCCCCCCTTCTCAAATCAAGCTTGTGAAAAACATTGGAAATAGTGATGGAACACCCCCCCCCCCCCCCCCCCCCCCCGNCCCCCCCCGCCGACCGTGTTGTTCAGCTCAGCAGGGAGGAAAGCCCAGGAGCCGGGTGGCTTTCTGCTGACAGTGGGACTGGAAGGTGCACGTTGCATCGGGGCACACATCGAGTGATGTCAGGAGCCCGTCTCCTGACACTGAGAGGGCATTTAAGAAATTCGGGTTTCGAGCCCAAAATAGTCACTGTTTCTGCATCTTTCTGTCCTTCGCACGGGGTCAGGGCGCACGAGGCCTGGCAGCGGTCACTTGGGAGTTTTCGTGAGGGCTGTGCCGTGGTCTGGGAGGCATGAGACGAGTTCCCAGTTGTGGTTTCCACCTGCAGCCTGCCCCCGTCAATGCTTGAGGTCAGAGGACACTGTGTGGACACTTTGGAGCTCCTGTCGGGGCTGCTCCTTCAGCTGGTCAAGGATTTATCAGGCCCTGCTCCGGTCAAGACACTGTTTTGGGAGTGGGGTCTCAGCTGCCATGGGTCCGAGGAGCCTCTGCCGGTGACAGTGTCTCTCTACCCTAGAAGAATGAGGAGGGCCAGTGGATGGTGCAGATGCTGTCTAGGCCTGTGAAGCAGAGCGTTGTGAACAGGCTGTAGCAACAGGGAGCCCGTTGCAGGCTCTGGGGTCCTGTCTGCCGTGGTAGGTCAGACCCTTGTCCGTCCCGCCTTGTGCCGTGACTCACAGCCTCTCCTGGGGGACCAGGCAGAATCTGTGTGGGCCTGATGGCCTTCACCAATGGAGGGTCAGCACACGCGTCGTGACCAATGACATGAACGTGTTTACGTGGCAGCCTCGGGGGCCTCAGTCTCCCACCTGCCTTGAGGAGAGCAGGCTTAGGCAGCTTGCCGGACCTGAGCCCCTCGTGTACCCCCAAAACTACATGCGAGATTGGGGGAGTCTGCACTGCTCTTGGGGAGAATCCCAGCTTCTATCACGTACTACCTTTGTCCCTGCCTAGAAGCCAAGATAAACGAGGTCAGCCACGTCCACACACAGGTGCCCCCTCCTTCCCCGAGCAGGCACTGGCCAGAACAGAGCAAAACGCATGCGTACTTCTGGGGAACTAGTCTCTCCAGTGCCGCAGGCTTGGCCGCGCTCGCCCGGGAAGCGGGCTCTGCCCGGGAGCTGCCCCTCCCTGTGCCAGGCAGCTCGCCTTGAGCACAGGTGGAAGACAGGCCTGGCCTCCCCACCGCATGCGTCCCCCGAGCTTGTGTGCACACGCTCATGCCCACACCCGTGTATATACGTGTGCACGCACACTGTTGCACACAACCACTCTCATACACGTGGGTGCATTTGCCTGTGTGCACACCAACACCCACACTCACCTAAGACAACAGGAGAGCAGGCACAGGAACAAGGCCCATTCGAACACCCTCAAGTGCAAACCCTAAGTCTCCTCTGACCCCAGTGACACCCACAGCTAACCTCGGCCCCGCCCAGACACCCTGGTCTGCTGCCTCCGCACCCCTCTCCGGTCAGCCCGGACTGGCCGATGTGTCTGACCGTTGTCACTAGGCCCCATGATTTATTGACACCACTGACTCCCACCCACCTGTCAACTCTGCCCCCCACTCCGTCAGGCTCTGATCCACTCTTTCCCCAGCCTCAGTGGTCCCTCAGCTGCCGGAGAAAGTCACCGTTGTGCACACAGCCCACAGCCCTGCCAGGCTGTTCTGCCCAGCCTACCCTGTGTCTGCCGGTTCCCCCCCCGCAGCGAGTGGCTCCCGTTCCCCCCACCGGCAAGCCCAGGCCTTTGCCCTCTGGCTCCAGTGCCCGCTCCGCATCCCTCTGCCCCAGTTCAGCGTGGGCTTCTCCGCTGTTCCAGGAGGAAGCCTCAGGCTGCCCACTTCTGGGAGAGGGTGATGACTGCTGACCTGCCAGCTCTCGGCTTGCGGTGGGCACACCTTGTCACGCGTGTGGCCAGAGCTCGAGGCTGGCCATGTGAGCTGGACTCCGTGCCAGCAGGCTGGGCTTGTTTTGTGTCTCTGCGGGTGGCTGAACGATGGCCCCTCAGTGGTCCCCAGCCCAATCTCCAGAGCCTGGGAGTGTGCCTCTTGTGTGGCCAACAGGACAGGGTGGGAGATCATCGTGGATCACTCAGATTGTCCCCAAGACCCAGTCTAACCACAGGATCCCTGAAAGCAGAGAACCTGCCTGGCTTCAGCCAGAGAGAATGATGTGGTGACGGAGGATGGGCCAGAGAGAGGCAACGTGGCTGTGTGTGCAGACGGAGGAGGCAGACCGCGCCGAGGTGTGTGGGAGCTGGAAAAGGCAACCAACCCGACTTTAGCCCCGGAGACTAGTGCTGGATGTCTGACCTCCAGACCGTGACAGAATAATGGGTGAAGCTTTAAGCCACTGAACTTGTGGCAGTTTGCTGTGGCGGCAATAGGACACTGACCCCCATGTGTCTCCGGCGCCTTGACCATGTCCAGCACGGGACTGTTCTCAGTGGATCCTTGTCGAGTCCGTGGCAGAGCGAAGGAGTGCACCGTGCCTTCCTTTCTCCTCCAGAATTACCCAGAGCCATCGCCACTTCCCACTCTCTTTCCTCAGCTCCCTGCAATGTGGCCACTGCTGATGATGACATGTTACCAAACATCTGTCTTCACTGAAACTTTGGAATGCTCCCTCCTCTGGAAACTTCTCTTCCCATGGCACCTGCACTCCCGTCTCCTCACTCTTGTCTGTCTCCCATTTGCTTCCTGCCTTTCTTCTTCATCCCAGGCCTACGCTGCTGCTCTCCAGGCATAGCTCTCCCTCTCACTGACCCCGCAGTCACCTCTGAGTTGATGAGTCCTTATTTTCATTAAGGCCCAACTAGGCAGATTTTGGCCCTCTGTTCATACCACGCTGTGAGAGATAAGCATGCCATATCACACATGGTCCAGTTATGTTTCTGCCAGACTCCATGATGTCTGAGCATTTCAGAGTTCCTTTTCCTCCGGGATAAAGGTTGAGTGTGCCCCCAAGATTTTAGAGTGTGGCCAAAAAAGCCAGTCTGTGTTGACCCCCACTGGACCTGGAGCTCATGGAGGAGGAGGACCATGGTTTGAGCACGTGTGTCCGGGACCTAGTGCGCTGCCTGGTGCATGGATAGTAAGCGCTGTGGCAATAAAGCTTTTTCTCTAGAATCACTGTTTTCTAGAGTATGCCTGTTTGTATCACCAAATAACATCACGACTGTGTACCTTTTGGTTTGTACTGGAGTTTCTAGAAAGATCTTTTAGATGGCAACTGCCTAAAGTATATTTGGGACTTCACTTGATAAATGCAGGTATTGCCCCTAAGGACAGTCTCCATAAATTTCATGTTCAAAAGATGGCATCCTGTTGCCTGGCCCCAGATATATCTGTTATGTCCTTATTTGCTGAGGATTTCATGCAAGGAAGGCCTGTGCTAGCCTCGAGCTCACTAAGAGAATTAAGTTGCTGAAGGTCAAGTAAGGCTCTGTAGCAAGCTAGATTCTGATCGAGAAACCCAGGAACCTGCAATGTGTAGCCTTTTTTTCAGAGAGTGAACCTTCCTTCTTTTTAGTTGGCAGCTAACTCAAAGAGGGGGACATTTACTTTCCATTTGACATGTTATTCTATATTTTTGAAGGTGGGAAGGCATCCTGTTCAATAACAGGCATCCACACTTTTTCCACACCATTACCTTCTCTGGAACTCCCTTCTCCCTGATTCTGTACTGTCATTTCCTCTCCAAGGCGGAATTAATTGATCTCTCCTCATGCCCATTTTGATCACCTCTTGATAATCACTAACACAAAATGGCTTTGCCTTTACCGTCTGTGTTTGTGTCTCACGGGGTGGCCACTGCGTGAGGAGCTGTTCTGGGCTTTGTGTAGTCGTCAGCACGGTGTTACACAAGCCTGGACTCTCCGTCCATGGGGTCGAGTTGAAATGATCAGTGGAGCTGCCTCCCCCAGTGCATTTCAAGTTGAAAGCCCCCACCCACTTTGGGTTTTCAGGCTGCGAGTTGTGCTTTTGACTATTGGCTTCCTGTCCCCTCCCATGGCTACTAGGAGGGTGTGAGGGTATGAAGTTATGAGGGGTACTAGTGTGAGGGATACCAGTGTGAGAGAGAATAGTACGTGAGGAGTACTGGTGTGAGGGGACTGGTGTGTGAGGGGTACTAGTGTGAGCAATAGTAGTATTTGAGGGGTGCCATTGTGGGAGGTACTGGTGTGAGGGGTACTAGTGTGTGGGAAGTACTAGTGTGAGGGGTACTAGTGTGTGAGGGATACTCGTGTGATGGATAATAGTGTTTGAGGGGTGCCAGTGTGGGAAGTACTCGTGTGACGGATAATAGTGTTTGAGGGGTGCCATTGTGGGAAGTACTGGTGTGAGGGGAACTAGTGTGTGAGGGGTACTACTGGTATGAAGGGTACAGTGTGTAGAATACTAGGTAAGAGATGATAATTTTAGCTTTCAAGGGATTTATGTGCCAATGAAAGAAACTGAAAAGGGGACCAAAACTCGGGGCCACTGGTGAGCTCACCTTCTTGCTTGTGTCCATAGGGGGCGTGAGAAAAGGGCTCTCAAGAGGAAGCTCTGCAGGGTTTGAGGCCCTCAGAGAAAACAGACTTGGGGCTCCACCTTGTCCCTTGACAGCCTTTCTGACCGGCCATGGTCTGGTCATAGTGGAGGGGCCCGCTAGATTCAGCGCGGCCCTGGCGAGGGGAGTGGGGCAGCCTGCAGCCCTGGAAGAAGCCTGGAAGACGAGCAGTTCCTCCATCAGCGGCTTCGTGATAAGGGGGGGCCTAAAGACTGGCCGAGCCCCAGAGCCTCTACTCTTTTCATGCTAACGTCTACTTTTAAGTGAATTTTGAGAGGCAGTTGTTCATACAGTGGGACGAACATAAAAATGCCTCTAAACTCGCTCTGGATAATGGCTTGCTTCCTCTGAGGGGATGGTCTGAAGAGTCTAATGGTCTCAAGGATTACAGTTCAATTTCTAGTATTAACAGCAGAGCTGGAACTTGCCAAGGCAGTGAATGGCCATTTTCAGACATTTGTTACTAAAAGAAAGGATATTTTCCAATCTCTGCCTTTTCCCCCCCTGCTTAACAGAAAATACTCTTTTCATGTACCTATGAGCAGGTATAATGCTGTTCTTTTTATGCATAATTTTTGATCTTAGGTCAATACTGCTTTTTTCTTTTTCACTTTTTTTCTGCATTTGGAGGATGTGCATATATTATAATATTTTGGAGCAGCAACAAAATACTGCATTTCCAATGAACTTTGTAATCCTGTGGTAGAGTCATTCTTTTGGGATGCTATTTTAAGACTATTAATTTGAATTATGTTTATTCAGTTTTGTGTAGTTTTTTCCAGTTAATACTTTCAAAAACAACCTGCCAGGCATATTTAAAGATATCCCACAACTCCTGGTCCCTTTCGCTTATCAGAAGGCCAGCCTTGGCCTCATCCAGTTTGACTCTTCAGTCTTACCTCCAGTCTGTTTGCTCCTTTGCCCCTCCCAATGCAGCCTGCGTCACTGAGCTGGGAGAAAGTGTGGTTCTGGCTCCTTCCACGCTGGAGCAGAGAGAGAGGATGAGGCAGAAAGGCCAAAGCTTTTCTGTAGCTGGGGGTCTGACTTCAACCTGCTGTTGAGGGCACCACCAGGCGGGCTCAGTGCCTGGCCCCGCTCGACTTGTGTGGGGCAGCCATCCCGATGCTCACTCTCTCCCTTGGGTGGGGGAAGGGGTTCCTCTCCAACGGCCTGTCCTTCGCAGGGGGTGCGGGGCACCATGGGACGGTGTGCTCCTAGTTCCCTCCTTCCGTGCTCCCTGCCAGGCGCCCAGGGGGAGGGAGAGGCCCCCACCAGAGTACCCTCTCCTGTATGCCTTGCCTTTTCCTTCTATTTGAGGATGGCCTCTTTGGCTGTGGTTGACCCGGAGGGGTGGGGGGCAGTGAGTGGTGCGGGTTCTCCACCCCTCTGGCTGGAAGGAATGGCCCAAGTGCTGGCTCGCACTGGTGACTCCCATTCAGTATCCTGTCGTGCAGATAGTAACTTGATTATGTGCATGTGGAGAAGGTGAAACAGCAGCTCAGAGGGAGCTCCCTGGGCATGTCTCAGACCTGCAGGCTCGGTCTAGAAGGCTCGAAGTCAACCATTTACTTCACCTTGCAGTGCCAGGTTGCTCACCTTCCGGCAAGTACTCTCCTGATGCTAGAACTACAGGTGTGTCCTGACATTAAATGCAGTGCCTGACGTGGAATCATTATTTATAAGTATTAACCCTCATAATTTTGTGGATACGTTTTCATAAAGGATGTCAAATGAAATCTGCCATTTTATAACCTCCTTTCCAGTCATTGTAGAATTCCTAAGTGCTGTGTGTTCTGTTAAAACTTCCTCCCCCGGCCCTCGCCTTCCCCGTTCCCTGCGTTCCTTCAGGTTCATGTTGTGACCGTGCCAGGCTGGCCGCGCGCCAACGAGGTGACTCGTCGGGGTTCAGTGAAGGATTCGGGGTGGTGGTAATGATGTACTACCCACGTATACTTGCACAAAACATCACCGCTTCTGTTCTGGCATCGCCAGGAAGATGCTTCACACGGGCCGCAAAGCCGTTGGCCGCACTGCGCGGGTGGGATGCGCCTGCCTCCTGCCCTTCGCTCCCGGTGCCTTTGGAGCTGAGAGCAATGACTCTCCACGGAAGTTGCCCAGGTCCCGGCGTGGCCTTCGGTCCTCAGGAAGATGCGGGTCTGTGCTGGGGGTGGTCACCACGTGGAGGGCAGCTCGCCCTGTTCCCCCTCTCCATTCTCAGCTCCATCTCAGGCTTGCGGAGGGTTGGGGCTGATGGCCCCGGGACCCCGAGAAAGGACGCTGAGGAAGGAGAGTGGCTGTGCCCCACAGGCGGGGAGGTCTTCAGCTCGTGGCCTGTGACTCTGCTCACTCCCACAGGGGTCTGGAGCGGCCACTGGCACCTCGGGCCCCACGCCCTGGGCGGCAGCCCCAGCTGCAGGGCTCCCCGGGAGCGCCTGACGCCGTGTGCAAACCCAGGACGGGGTGGGGATGGTGCTAATGCGAGTCTGACGGAACGTTCTGTCGTGGGCTGGCTCTTGGAGAGACTCGGGTCGGCTGTGGGAAGCGGCAGCTCGGGGCTGCTAACGTGACGGGAACGAGGGTCGCCCGGTCTGGTCTCCGAGAGAGACGGTAACAACAGGCAAAGCCGGTCTTCAAGTGCGTCTGCCGGCCGCGCGGGCGCCTCCTGCAGGGACGTGCTGGCCGCCAGCACAGCCTCCCAGCCGGGTCTTAGGTGGCTTAGGGATGGCTGGGCACAGCCGTCGCCAGAGGCTTCGCGGACTGCCTGACAGATACGCTGGGTGTAATTAGGCAGATTAGGAAAGATACCACATTATAACTGGGGTTTGGTAGTGGCAGTGTAGTAATTTTTAAAACGCAGTTTAGTGAAGATTGATGTGTGCGTTCCAGTGCGTGTGCAGTAGTCCACAGGGTGTCGGACCTTATCCCTTATCCCGTGGACCTCACCCACAAAACCCATCGTGCATTCTCATTCACGCTGCCCACGTCCGAGCTGGCGGTATTCCAGCTGCTCGCACAGCATGTGTGATTCGAGGAGCGTATGAACAACTACATTCTGTGTTTGCCCTCGAAACCGGTGGTAAGCATCCCTGGACAGAGGAAGGTCTACAGGCAAAGCCTCGGTTTCGTCCTCATGGAGGGCATGTTGCTCTCGGTTGATGTCTCCGTAGCTCTCCTTTAGTGGCCAAAATGTTTCTGCTCTTCGTCACGTGGAAGCAATGGGAACACCCGGCAGAGTCAGAGAGGGCAGATGCAGAAGGCCCCGAATCCGCCTTTCTAATCACTGACCCAGGTGGCTGAATGCCTGCCGTGGTTTGAAAAACTACGTCTAAATTCGGACCTAAAAGATCTGGCCTTAGTCAAACCATTTTTATACCCTAGAGTGGTCAAGAGTCAGTGCATCAGATCCTGCATGAAGGTGAGTGTAAATGGGGCAGGGCTGCCACCTGCCCAGGGAGTTCCTGTGGTGGGAACTAGAACAGACACTCTTTCTCTGTGTAGACCCAGCCCCATTGTGCCAGGGTGGGTAGCTTGGCAAACAGAGTCCCAGCTGGATTTCAGCTACCACCATGTCCCTCAGGGGCTGTCTTCGCACTGCAAACAGTCTGCCTGACCATACTCAGTACACCTGAGTGGTGGACAGCAGGGTCAAAGAGATGGTATCCTGGTTCTCTTGCAGCTTATGCTCTGAATAGTGTTGGTAGGAAGGGGAAGACCCGAAACAAATAAAAAAAGTAACCGTTCTACATGGTGCCAAGGGCATTGGGGAGCTGGGTGCTGAGAAAGAATGCCAGGAAGTCTTCCTTGGGTTGAGTGGTCAGTGTCCCTGAGAGGAAGAGAAGGAGTCAGGTCAGCATGGAGCAGAGAGAAGATTCTAGGCAGACAGAATAACAAGCTCATGGGCCTGAAGAGGGAAAGACTCAGAGTTTGAGAACTGAAAGAGAGTTGGTATGAACGGTTACATTGAGATTTTCCAAAACGGAAGATACTTTTCTGTCTGATAGTTCTTGGCATCTTGGTTCTATCTGATTTGGTACTTGGCAGTAAAAGTCGTTAGAAGGAATTGGGAACCAAGCAGAGCCCTTCTAGAATGTTTGGGAACTTTACTTGCATTCCATTTGGGGCAAGGTAAGCGAAAAGCCCACGGACTTAGCACTAAGAATTAAGAGGGAGGAATTAGAATGGTTTACAGAACAGATGTTGCGAAGCACCTGCCATGTGTTCGAATCTGGAGTCAGGCGGGAAAAAGCATACTTGAGCTGATTAGCACACTTTAAATCAGAAAGAGCTTCTCTGACTGAGTGGTATTGATGTAAAGGAGTTCTAAGTGTATCAAATAAAATACTTTCTAGCAGTAGTATTGACTGGGGCTAAATTGTGGGCCAGTGGGATCAGATAGATCATAGCCTGTAGGATTACACTCTGTAAGATACACATTGCGGAATAATTAAGGTAACAAATACGTGTTTTGATAATACGGTATCATTTCTGGTATTGGTTAGCTGTTACCTTGACAATGCTGTGTAACAAATCACACCAAAATCAGTGGCATGGACAGCAATGCCTCGTTTCCACAGATGTGCTGTTTGGCTGGGGCTGGGCTGATCTAGGCTGGCCCGGCAGGACGCTCTACTTCTCAGGGCTGCTCTGCACCCTGGCTGGGCCGCATCTGTGCTCCCCAGTGATGGG
>NC_048224.1:139537801-139538125 GCF_002007445.2 Ailuropoda melanoleuca
ATGTTGCTGTAACAAAATATCACAAACTGGGCATTTTATTTTTCACAAAAAGTTCTCATAGAAATTTACTTTTCACAGTTCCGGAGGCTGGACATTCAAGGTCAGGACGGCTGCGGACCCAGTGGAAGCCTGCTTCCTGGTTCACAGGGCCCTGTCTTTTTCCTGTATCCTCACATGGCAGAAGGGGGAAGGAGCTCTCTGGGGTCTCTTTTGGAGGGGCACGGATTCCATTTATGGGGGCTTGACCCTCCTGACCTAACCGCCTCCCAAGGCCCCGCCTGTAAACACCGTCACCTCGGGGTTAGGTTTTAACATGTGACTCCT
>NC_048224.1:139539228-139568952 GCF_002007445.2 Ailuropoda melanoleuca
GTAAGTACGTGTTCACTACACACTTGATGGAAGGATGATGGATGGAGAATGAATTGATGGAAGATGGATGGATGGATGATGGGTGGATGGATGGGATGATGGGTGGGTGGGTGGATGGATGGATGATGGGTGGATGGATGATGGATGGATGGATGGATGGATGGATGGGTGGATGGATGGATGAGTGGATGAGAAGGTGAGTAGACAGTGGGTGGATGGACAGATGGGTGAGTGAGTGGGCAGCTGGGTGGATGGTAGCAGGTGGGTGAGTAGGTAGGTGGATGGATGGATTGATGAGTGGAGGATTAAAGGGTGAGTGGGTGGGTGATTGAAAACAAATGAAAGATAGTATTCTATGGAGATTTTCTTGGTAGAGCACTTAATTATAATTCTCTTCTGTGCAGCTCAAACATAACAGGCTCTCATTGGCTTTCTTCGAGACCTTGAATAAGATTCTGTCCAACTTTCGCATACAGTTTCCAGAAGTACATTTGGTACTCTCTCCATTTTATAGATACGGACACTGAGGCTGAGCNAGTTTCCAGAAGTACATTTGGTACTCTCTCCATTTTATAGATACGGACACTGAGGCTGAGCATGACTTACCCAAGGCAGATCAGGAATTCTGCCTATGCCCTTCACACGCACAGCCACATCTGCTGTCACAGCGGCTGACCGCGGCAGGTGCTGAGGCTAACTCAGCAGATGGGGGATGGCCTGGGGCAGTGTCGGAAGGCAGCTGCATGCCTGTGTCCCTCTGTGTCCCTGCCCAACGCTGAAGGATGTTGGAGGGCTTGGTTGGCTCACTACAGCATAAGTGTCCTGTACACTTTGAACATGTCCTCCTTGCTTCCCCTCTGTGGCAAATCCAGGGAGAATGGAATTCTCTCACTGTTCTAGAATCATCTCCGGGGATTCAGTGCGTGCTGAGCAGCACTTGGCCTGGCTGCTTTTTTCTCTGTGGCCCCACAGTGAACAAAGACTATTTCCAGTGTCTCTCATGACCCATTTATACTTTGCAAACCATTTCGAGAACTGATCTTTACACAGACCCCCACGTATGTATTTCTGCATACTTTTGTGACATTTTTCCAGAAGTGAGCAGGAATTTATGAGAGTGTCTCTATAAAACATAACTCCCAGATGACGTGAGGAAAACGAAGCTGCCAGTGCTCGTGCAAGGTCTTGGCGGAGGGCAAGGGCAGAGAGCACCTTGAGCTGATGTGGCTGTGGCTTCACGGTCGGGGCTGTCATGTTTCTCCTGGAGCCTGTCCTGGCAGCGCCGGCCCCGCCGAGGGCGTGCGTTTCCTGAGCCCCGGGATAATAACATACCTCCGATTTGTTTGAAATAAACTAGGCATAAGAAGTGAGATTAATGATATGTCCAGTCCCAGGGTAATCACTAAAATTAGCAGAAGCAGGTTGCATAATGTGAGTGGTGAGTGTCCTTTTCTCTGGTGCTCCTGATCGGAACAGAATGGCCGGTAATGAGGAATGCCAGGCCTGTTAATGAGAACAAGAATGCCTAAGTAGGGAGGCTGCCAGGTTCTTTGCTGATTATTATCCACTACTTACGGGTGAATAGTGTTTGGGGTTAAATGTAAGAAACTGCTGCTGCCCCCCCTTTCCCGTCCTCCTTCTCCTCTCTCTGCTTCTTCACTGGGCATTTTATAAATAGTGCCTGGGGTCAGGGGGACTTAAAAAAACAAAACAAAACATAACTTTCAACAGAAAATAAGAATAGCAGTGCCTCCTAGAGGAATACACTGCGGGCCAAAGGCCGGGCGTGGGAGGGAAGCCTGGCTTTGTCTCTCTGGTCCCGTGATGGCCGTGGACACCTGACGCAGGTACAGAATCGATCCGCACACCGGCTCTGGACCTGGCGTTGTGTTCGTCTGCACTTTGTGTTCCTTTCACTTGCATGTCAGATCCTCAAAATCAATTCCTGTTTGATTTTTGCAACAGCCAAATGGGTCAGCTCACGAACAACAAAAGAGCCCTATTCACTTGCATTACAAGTACACCTTTGCAGGAGTTTCACCAAAAGAGAGAGAGAGAGAGTGAGAAACGCAACCCCTAACCAAGAAGAGAATTTTCCTGCCTCATTTACTATGTCCCCTGCTCCCTCAGCGGTCCTGTGTGCTGGGGAGCATAGTCCACAGGCTGCCCTCAGCAGGGCGGGTGAGGGGCCTGGGCGGCATCCACGCCTCCAGCACCGAGGCCCTGGCTGGGAGGTGTCTTTGTGTGGCTTGGAAGGGTTTCCACCTTCTCTTCATTCCCTTCTTGTTGTCTGGGAAATTGTCATGGGGTCAAATCTGTGACGCGGCCTTTGTTGCACCTGTTGCTTCTCACCTGCCCTTCCTTTCCCCGTTCCTGACCCCCCCATGTAGGTAGGGCAGGTGGGGGACCCAGTGTCCACAGCCCCTGACCCACTGGTGCCCACTGTCCCCCCAGCCTCTCTCGAGGGCCAATGAGACCATAAGTCCAAATCTCAGGAGGAACCTTGAGATTTGTTTTATAGAATGGGAGATTATTTTTAAAAGATTTTATTTATTTATTTATATATATTTTTTAAAGATTTTATTTATTTATTTGACAGAGATAGACACAGCCAGCGAGAGAGGGAACACAAGCAGGGGGAGTGGGAGAGGAAGAAGCAGGCTCATAGCGGAGGAGCCTGATGTGGGACTCGATCCCATAACGCCGGGATCACGCCCTGAGCCGAAGGCAGACGTTTAACGACTGCGCTACCCAGGCGCCCCTAGAATGGGAGATTTTTAAACATAAAAATTTTTTTCGTAATTACCTTCCAAATGTGTAGAAAGCAAATGGGTATGCTATCACAAGGGCTTTTACGTTTTTCTTTGAATTCTCTCCAATATTCTATTTGATTTCTAAATATTTGCTATCATACTTCCTTTATTCTAAGACAGATTTTTTTTTTACATTTAAGAGTTTTAAAATCAGATGCATCTTACCGTCTGCGGCCCCACAGTTACAGCTGGCCACGTCTCTTTCTTGGTGGGGCATCAGACAGTGGTGTGTCCTGTAAGCAGTGCAGTCCTGCACTTAATTTCCAGTATTGTTATGGACATTCTGACCTGTGTCCTCGGAGACAAGTTTGGTACCTGCCACTCCACTCCTGGGGAACACGAGAGCCGGCTGTGAGTTCGTGGTGCTGCCTTCCCTGGACAGGGGCCGAGGACTAGCACAGAGCAGCCGGGCCTGTAATCCCATTGAGGACAGTTAGAACACCACCAGTCCTGATCTTCTGGCATTCAGTATTACTCTACGGCTCTGTGTGTGTGTGTGTGTGTGTGTGTGTGTGTATTATTCTGGGGTTGTTGGTGAGTGGTAGGGTGATTTACCTCACAGATTCCAAATCCTTTTTAAAAGAATAAACAAGTTTATCTTATTATTTTATACTCCGCTATTTTGACCAGATTCTGGCAATTTCTAGCTTTAATGTATTAGAAGTCTTCCCTCTCACTTCTTCCTTCTCTCCCTCCTCTCCCCCTCCTTACCTCCCTCCTCCCTGTCCTCTCTCTCTCCTTCCTTCCCTCCCTGCCTCCTTCCCTCTCTCCTTCCTTCCATCCCCCCTCCTTCCTTCCTTCCCTCCTTCCTTCCATCGTTCTTCCTTCCTCTTTCATTTCTTCCTTTTCCTTCTTTCCCCTCCCCTCTTCCCCTTTCCTCCTCCTCCTTCTCTTTCTGGGTTAAGGGCTCATTGCTGCCCTGTGTGATGTTTCTGTGTGCTGCTCCCCTTTGCCAAGGTCAGCTGCAAGGTTAGTTCTTCTTTGGCTCCTGGCACATTCTAGCTCTCTCCTGACCCTCTTTGGTCAGGATAAAACATGTATTTTCCTTAGTTTTTGTTTGGAAATCTGCCTGAAGCTCCCAGCGGCTGCTCTGGTCTCTGATGACAGAGGTCTTCCGAGAGGGGCAGAAGACCCCCTGCAGGTCCTGGTCTGACATCCTGGGCACCAGACTCCTACTTACAGAAATAATTGAGGGTGCAGTTCTTTGGGGGATTGCTCAGGAGTCCTCTGGGGGAAAAGTGAGCACAGCCCCAACCACTGACCACCGGAAGCCCTCTGCTCATGCCCTTTCGTAGCTGGGTCGTGAGAGCAAAGGCAGGAAACGGCGGCCAGGTCCTACTTCCGTGAGGCTGGAGGATGGTAAGATGAAGCAGTGACAGGGCTCTGGGGACCCCAGGGAGTTCTGAGGTTTACCCTGCGCCTCAGATGAGCCATCTAGACAGTTCTCCCTTGGTGGAGGTGGGGGCGACCAAAGGCCCTCCCAAGACCCCTTCTGGGCCTGTGGCCCCCAGACTGTGAAGGAGCATCCTCGGCCAGTGGCAGGACGGGCACGGCTGGGCTCTGTCTGCCCTGGGCTCTGGCACAAGAGAAGAGGACCTCGTGGCGTCCTTCCAGAAAGGCACTGCCCGCAAAGGTGGCCAGGGCCCCGGAGGGAGGACCCTTCCGTGTGTGTTGGAGGGCGGCCTGGGCCCTTGGCTCCCTGCAGGTGGCACGTCCTGCCTTGGGCGTCGCCGAGCCCCTCGAGTGAGTCCTCTACTGGCTTTCCAGGCACACAGATGAGTGACCCTGGAGTTGGCCTCTGCCAGACAGGCCCGTTGGCAGTTTCCTGCACACGCTCTAGGTACCGGCCTCTGTGCGGGAGGCAGGGGGTCTAAGGAGGTGTTCCTTCCAGAGTCACAATCAGAATCACTGCCAGGGACCCACACGTGATGTCGCTCGTGGAGCCTGTGTGTATACAAGCAGCCGAAGTTAGGGAGAGCTGCGCTGCCACCCGGAGTTCTGTGGGTGCTTCCTCGGGTGGGGGCATTAAGCCCTCGCACAGTCAGTAACTGGATTTGGCGGCCTTGCCTCTCCACAAACCGCCCCCACGGGTGGAAATGGCTACTGTGCTAAATCCTACTCAGAAGACTGTTTGTAGGGAATTAGGTGCCGTCCTGCTTCTGAGCCTTAATTTTATGTGGGTGGAATATTAGAGTTTGGGATTCATTGGGGGACATCGTGTATTTTGCAACAGAAGGAAAAATGCTAAAGTAAATAACAATAAGGAGATTTGGAAGAATTTCAGCTTTTCAAAAGGGCCTTCTGCTTTCCATTCCCAAGAGAAAGAGGTTCCCTTTCTCTTTAGAATATTCAGAATCAGGAAGCATTAGAGTCCTGATTTTGAATGCCGCTTCTCTTCTTGGCATTTTCTCTCCAGAAATTGTTTCAGAGTTTCTCCTGTTAGTATTTCGTTAGAGACTTAATTTCTACCGTGTCATTACAAAAACATTAAATGAATCTATTTTTCCTAAATCTAAAGGTAAGATACTTCCATTCTCTGGTAATGTTTCACAGCAGATGGATTATTTGGAATTAGATACTGCCTTTGTTTTTATTTAAAAAATGTGTTGAAAGAGTTTAAATAAAATTTCGGCACAGCACTGTAAAATATTTTACCGTGCCAGTGTCACAGGAATGCATTTTCCCTTTAGTATTTTAGCACTGTGGTGTTCTTCCCCTGCCGAGCCCACCCACGTTTCTGGGTCTGTCTTAGCAAAGTCAGAGTCTCTGGAGGCTGGAAGGAGCGGAGGGATTTTCCGGTCTGGGTTTGGTTGCATTTCTAGCTTTTGCAAATAGATGGCACTTTTGACTTGCCCAAGAACAGCGATCAGACCTTTGCACGTGAAAAACACTCACAATGGTCCCTGTAGAAGTCAGAAATGTATTTGTTACTATTCACGTGGAGGCTGGAGAACTTACAATTAAGCCTCTTGGAAGACAGCAGCATCGCATCTCTCTTAAATGCTAAAATCTTAAACACAACTACCCCAGGTATGAAAATTGGCGCATTTTATTCTCTGTGTTTATGATTTTAATTATGCATTGGTGTGTGGCGGTCTTTGATCGGGAAGAGCAGAAGAAAATGGTACAATGAAAGTTTGATTTGAAATAGCATTGTGTGGGGCTGTGGATGTTTTTAGTGACTGTTTTGTTGCAAAAGGCCCTTGTGAGCATCTTGGTTTCCTCCCCTTTTCTCCCGTCTGCACACACGTGTGTGCACGCGCGCGCACACACACGAGGCTTATAGCCCCTCACGCGCACAGAGGGGAAAAAAATCCGGCTGTTGTCTTGCAAGTGTTACTTATCATATTAATTAAAATCTGGTGACATGATAACACCGCCAGCTGTGTGGGAAAGCGAGGGAAATTAACAAACGTTTGATTTGTTGTCTTGCTAATGTGACACTTATTATACAGGTCAGGGTAAAACAATACCTCCGCCGCCGTATGCTAATGTAGCAGGAACTGCTGCGGCGGTAGGAGCAGCGGTGTTTATTATGATGAGGCGAAGTGGCCCAATCCGGTGGCATCCCTCAGTGTTTAAACATGAAGTCCTTAGAAGTAAAAAAAATGCATTAGAAACTTTTCCTACGTAAGCCTTGAAAAGGCAGTATGAGAACTTATTTAAAATAATTTGGGTTCAGATACATTTCCCGTTTGGTTTTTGACGAGTTTCATTAGGAGAAGAAATGATGAACTCTGTAGAAATCGCCGATTGCGCTGTGTGCTTTGTCATCTGCAATCAGTCAAATTTATAAAGATGGGAGTGGTTTAAGATTGAGTTCTAGTTAAGAAGAAACGGTAGTATTTGTCTTCACCTTGGAGGTTATAAATGCTTCTACTAAGAGTGAAAGTCAAAATTGTTTTTAAAAATAGTATAAACAAAGGAGTATAATTTTGGAGGACTCTGTCGCCCGGGCGCCTTCCTCCGGGCTCTGCCCCACCCCCTGTAACCCTGCAGTGGGAGAGGACGGCACCGCTCCTCCAAACGCTGGGCGGACGTTCCCTCGCGCGGACTCAGCAGTGCGTGTTGGTGCTGGTGTTGGCGTGGGGGAGTGCACGTGAGTGCTTCCGTGGGACGCGGTGGTACCGCGCACTTGCTGGGGGTCCTCTGCAGTGTTTCCATCTGCATCCTGACGAGAAGGTCTGATTTCTGCATTTCCAAAGGGTTCTCCAGCTCCCTGTCCTTCATCTTGGCACTGCGTCCTTTTCTGCAGCCTGGGCGAGAGTCCTTCTCCCTGCTCCCACCCCCAGTGTTTTGATCATGCTACTGAAATGGGGGGTTTGGAGTCAAGAATGTGTTTGTCCGTCTTCGGTGGCAGATTATGTAGATTTTGCCTGAGAGCACACCAGTCGTTGGAGTCATTCTGAACCAAATTTTGAGTGAGCCATCTAGGTGGAAGGTCAGGGGGCAGGTCATAAGGGCAGAGGTCCCTTCCTAGGTGGGAGCATGATAGAGGGAGCCCAGCAGAGGTTGGGGCTGAGGTCAGTCAACAGCTGCCGGAGCAGGCCAAGCTGTGTGAAGGCTCAGGACCTCTGGGCGCCTCAGGGCCCTGTCCTGGGTGAGTGTGACCGCTGTCCTATAGCAGGCCTGTCCTGGGCGAGTGTGACTGCTGTCCTACAGCAGGCCTGTCCTGGGCGAGTGTGACCTCTGTCCTACAGCAGGCCTGTCCTGGGCGAGTGTGACCGCTGTCCTATAGTAGGCCTGTCCTGGGCGAGTGTGACCTCTGTCTTACAGGAGGCCTGTCCTGGGCGAGTGTGACCTCTGTCCTACAGGAGGCCTGTCCTGGGCGAGTGTGACCTCTGTCCTACAGGAGGCCTGTCCTGGGTGAGTGTGACCTCTGTCCTACAGGAGGCCTGTCCTGGGCGAGTGTGACCGCTGTCCTATAGCAGTCCTGTCCTGGGCAAGTGTGACCCCTGTCCTACAGCAGGCCTGTCCTGGGCAAGTGTGACCGCTGTCCTAAAGTGGGTCCCCAAGGCTCGCCCTGGTGTGGTGCTTTGACCTGTGAACCTCACCTGTGCGTCTCAGCGCTAGCCTCTGGGGCCCAACCGTGCTGAAGGTGGTCTCTAACCTGTTGGCAGAGGACATACTTTTTGTATCTTTCTGTCACAATACACTGAATAATTCCATTCAAACAGCACAGGTTTGGTAGTTAAGTCCACACGGCAGTTTCCCAGTGCTGAGGGCACTAGTGGGGTCTAGACTCCGGCTGGTAACTTCAGAAACACAGTAGTGGTTTGCTTGTGGTCAGTGTGTTTGAGCTGTATGGAGGGGCCCTTGTCACTGATTAAATCTCTGTAAATCAACACATCCGCTCCCTCGTGAGGGCAACACGCAGTT
This sequence comes from Ailuropoda melanoleuca, assembly GCF_002007445.2. Classification (NCBI taxonomy): domain Eukaryota; kingdom Metazoa; phylum Chordata; class Mammalia; order Carnivora; family Ursidae; genus Ailuropoda; species Ailuropoda melanoleuca. The sequence continues at coordinate 139,547,421 of NC_048224.1, forward strand.
GAGTTCCTGACAGGAGACCGGGTACACACGTTCTCTGTCCCCGGGAGGTGGTTTCAGGTCTGCTGGGATCGGCAGAGCACGGAGAGGCCAGCCACCCACGGACTTCTGCTCCGGGCTCGGGCCACACAGCCGGCGTCTCAGCACAGAGACATTTAGCTCTGACACACACACAAATAGTTTATTTAGCTTTGAATGGATTTTTTCTGCTTTGAAGAGCTTGTGTTTTTCTGAACATTAAATTATTAATGAAAGAGTGAAAGCAGCACATAGGGGACGATCATAAATGTGACCGCCGGATCCACACTGGAGACCGAAGTGTGCGGCGTTCCCCGATGTTTCTCTGTCCCGCCCTGGGAGACCAGTGGAGACGCGGCCGGCCCGTTTGTGCGAACTTCCCAGGCGGAGGCGACTCGGAGAGGCCTGGAGCGCATTCAGGGACTCTGAGAAGCACGAATCACTAGCAGAGATACCCAGACTGCTGTCCAAATACCACTGTATTTATGAAAAAACCCCATTTAACGTGGATGAAAAACCAAGGTGTGTTGCTCCACAAGGGTGCGGTCTTAGTGTCCAGTCTGGTCCCCGCAGCCGCCCCTCCTGCCCCGTGACGAAGGCACAAACAGACACAGCCGTTGGTGTGAGACGAGCCTGTGCCCAGCGCCGGGGCCGTCTGCTCTGTCCAGACTGTGCCAGAATTAGTGCATGTGTGCGAGCCCCTGGCTGGTTCCCATGATGACGACGAATCACCCTCGGGAAAGATGCCGAGACATCCTTCTGTCCACCTCCATGGTGCGCTTGCCTCCACGTGCCCTGCCACAGAGCCCCAGGACCGTCCTGGGGCAGGAGAGAGGCACTGGCCTGCGGCGGGAAGAGCCCACGGTGGGGCCAGGGGAGCACAGCGGCTGAGGGAGCCAGGCCCTAGTGTTGGTGGAACCAGTGCATCCGCCGGCTTGCTTGGCCCCCGCCCGGCCTCACCCGCCTCAGACCGATGCATGCTCTGGACAGAGAGGATTCTGTCCGCGGGAGAGAGCGCAGGCTCCGTCTCCGCGTCTGCGGCTGCTTTAACATTCTCCCTGGGTTGGTTATGCACCCTCCCTCGGCTTTTCAAGCTCTCCTCTTCAGCTCAACTCAATTAACTGCCAAGAAGGCCACCCCGTCCTTTAAAGAGTATTGTTCCACACTCCACCTTGCTTTCCCGGGCATGCTCAGGACGCGTCTTTGATATCTGGCTACTGTACCTCCCTCTAATTACATTAATCTCTGTAATTGTGCTCACGTTCATTTTCATTCTCCTTTGCATAAGACCTTAAACGGCTCTTTCTCACAACACGACAGATTTTGTTGTGGTTTTCAGCCTGTTAAAGAATTTGGGAAGTGTGATGTGGAGGTGGGTGAGATTCCTGGGCTTCTCCCCAGGCTGGGCAGCCCTTGCCTCTGCATGCGGCCTGGGCCACGGCACCCTTCGAGGGAGCACCACATAGGTCTGCCCCTGACGGTTGGCAGCTCTGCCTTGATCCCGTTTAAAAATAGACATCATGGAAGACGGAGCCAGGCAGACCTTCTTTTGTATCTAAGAAACATACATCTTGTATAATTAAGAGAAGTGCTATTCAGCTCTTCCCTTCCCCGAAAGGCAGTGAGGTAAGGACACGTTTCTGACCTTCTGAATGCTAACTTGGGCTGCTCGTCTGCCCTATTTCGTAGTCCTTGTATTTCGAAGGTAGTGGCGCTGACCTGGTCTGGGCTGCCCTGCCCCGTGCCATGGCTTCGGTATATTGTTCATTTCCTCTAATTCTCCATAAATACTGGGGAGGGTGTGGTGGAGAGAAAAGAAATTCAAAACATACCATTTGGATTTTAAGGACAGTTTTTGAAAAAGAGCAATTTCCATATATCAACACTTTTTGGTGTGATCCATGAAACATTTTGATATGATTTAGCAAAAACAGTTTTTGCATCAGGAACGTTATAGCTACCTCATCTGCATATGTAAAGAATGCAAAATGGAATCACATTAGGTATAAATTCAATGCAGAAGAAGACGCCCTTCGTTAATGCAGCATTACGGTAGAAAATTCAAATGCACAAAAGTCATGAAATTCAGTGTTCCGGTTCCCGCAGCAATTACCGCTCGGCCACATTTGCATAGTTGGGCATTATATATATGCTGCGAGGTTCTCTACCTGGAGAGGGAAGCGCAGGTCTTCGCTCAGCCCCACAATCGGTAGGAAGGGAGAACCGGTGACCGTGAATAAATTGTGAAATGTGCTTTTTCTTAGTTGAATCATAGTTTGTGTTTCCAAACTGAAACCGAGGGTACAGAGATCTTTTCTCATCAGAAGAAATGCAGGAGGACGTGGGGCAGCCCACTCAGGTCGGGAGAACCGGCACGCTGGTGCTGGGCGCTTGGATAAGAAATGGTTGGAAACAGGTTCCAGAGGCCCAGGAAGGTTACACGTCACCCACAGGCCAGCCCTAGAACCGAACCTTATGATGGACTCAAGTGGGGGTGGCCACAGGCTGTTAGGAGAGCCTGTGTTCCACCCTGTTCATCTCACTCCTGCTTTTACCCTTCCATTTCAGACTCCAGGAGACCAAGACTCCTCCTGCCCCTCCTCCCCCTCCTCCCCTCCCTCCTCCTCCTGATACTCTTCTCCCTCTTTTTTTTTTTTTTTTTTTTTTCCTGCCCTGCCCCTCCCCCTTCCTCCCCTCTGTCTTCTTCCTGACCTTCCTTCCCCTCCCCCTCACTCCTCCCCCTCCCCTCCCTCTTCTTTCTACCCCTCCTCTCCCTTTTCCTGCCCCTCCTCCTCCCCTCCCCCTTTCTCTTCCTCCTCCCTTCCCATCATCATCATCCACTGGGATGGCACTTTCTGAAAACATCATGAAAGGCTTTCTTTCACTGATCTTTGCTCTGACTCCGTGGGGACTAGAAGGTGTTCCTACTCTCATTTTGCCCCGGGGCTGAAGGGCTGCCTTATCCAAGGTCAGGGCCGGACCAGCCTTGAATCTTGGAGCTCTGGCCCCAGGTTCGTGGGCATTCCCTTCAGCTTTCGGCCTCCTGCTCGCAAGTGGCAGGTCTGTCTTGTGGAGGTGGGGTCTGGAAGGCTCCCAGCGGACTTTGGTGGAGGATGCAGTATGGAAACGGCAGTGTTTGAACACCTGCCACGCGTGCACTCAGCCAGCCGTCCAGAAGGAGCCACATGACCTCCCTGGAGAATCCCATCCTCTTTTGCAATTTCTCTGAGGTGCCGAGAGGGTGAGGCCTCCACCCCCACATCAGGGAGAAGCTGGGTCCCCCGTGCCATGCAGGCCAGTGAGCTGCCTCCAGAGAGCCCTGGAACCGCAGGAGGGTGCTGCGGACAGTTCTTTCCCTTCGAGGAGGCGAGGCTCCCCATTAGTAGACTGAGGGCATGGGCAGGGGTCCAGGGGGCTGCAGGACATGTCCTCACGTTTCCTGGTGGCCTGCTTCCAGCAGGTGCCTAGCTGAGCTGGCTGCAGCTTCTCTCCCCAGATCCCCTGTGTCTCAGCGGGTCCTAGCGGCCCCTCAGTCCTTGACGCAGAGGCCTGGTTCCAGGCCCGGTTCCGAAGGCTGTGGAGGATTCTTGCTGCCCAGCGCGAACTGGACTGTGCTTTTAGCTGCTTCCCAGGGCCCTGTCTCACACACGCATATGGGTCCTTGCCCGCTGCTGCTGCCTAATTGCTCTGTGGGCAGACAGTCACCTTCTAGGCCAGGGAGGTTGGAGTTCGGATGGTCAGAAAGCCCCGACTTTCTCCAAGAGTAGTAGCTGACGGGTGAGAAGACCCTGACGCCCGGCGCCGGGTTCTAAGACACGGGCCCAAAGGCCATGTTCCCATTCGTCCCATGGCCCATGGTGGCCTCTGCTCCCTTTGCAGCCACGGGTGCGTATGATCTGGAGTGACTCCATCACCTGACCTCCAAACAGGGGTGCGTATGACCTTGAGTGACTCCATCACCTGACCTCCAAATGGGTGTGTATGACCTTAAGTGAGTCAGTCACATGACCTCTCGCTGCGCCTGTTCTCCAGAGAAAACACAGTGAAGGTCCAGGCCAGCTGCCTTGGAGAGCTTTGTGGCCGTGGCCAAACCCACCCACCCAGGGGGGTGCCATTTGTGGAGGGAGCCAGGCCAGCCCGCGCGGAAGCTGTCCAGGTCTGGGCTGTGCCTGCAGGCTGCTTTGTCCGGGTGACTTCCGAGAGGCACAACAGGACTTGAGGCAGGCTGGCATTTATAAGTGGGCTTTTCGTTCCTTCTCCCACAGATCTGGAGCCAGCACCCCACCCCCTCTCTTAGGAGAGATTCTGTACATGCATTTCTGTTTTGTTTTAAAAATTCTCATATAACAAAATTAGGGTTTTTTTTCTCCCTTTTTGTATAGAATTCTACAAAATTGCCAGAGGCATAGATTCATGTATCCACCAGCACAGTCAGGGTAAAGAGCTGTTCTGTCACCTCACGCTCCCCCATCGTGGCCCCGCAGTCACACCAGTGCTGATGAACCATTCCGTTTCTGTGGACGCCAGCCTTCCAGGGCTCCAGCCAGGAAAATCCGAGGGTCACCAGGGCAGGTGGTCATCTTGTGTCATCACCCTTCCCCTGGTAACCCCTGGCTGTCTTCTGTTCTTACCTTGGAAAGTTGGGTAGCCTCTGCAGGATGCCTGCCTGGGGGGCTTATCCGTGGGGGGCCCCTCTGACTGCAGGGTAGCGTTCTGTGGGGTGGATGGACCGTATCAGCTTAGCCATGTACGTGTGGAAGGACACATGGATCGTTTCCAGCTTTGGTGTTCACAAGTAAAGCTGCTACGAACATTCGTGTACAGGTTTTTGAATGCCTGTGTTTTCATCTGTGAGTGGGATGGCTGGTCTTGGGGTAAATCTGTGTTCAACTGTACAAGCACTTGGCTAACAGTTTCCCAGAGAGGTGCACCGTTTCACTTTCTCACTGGGAATGTAGGGGTGCTGTGGTCGCTCTGCTCTGAGCGTTAAACACAAGGTGTTCTGCTTGAGGCCCCAGGGGACCCTTGGTGAATTCTGGAGCCAGTTTTGGTTGTCACGGCCTGGAGAGTCCTACTGGCATCTCGAGGGAGCAGGCCAGGGAACCCTTGCAGTACACAGGTCGACCCTACAACAGGGAATCGTCCACCCAGAATGTCAGTGATGCCTGAGACGAAGCTCAGCTCAGTGTGAGGTCCGCTGGCCCGTTTTCCCAGGTGTCTCCCATGATAGCTAGATTCTCTCACTCGGTTAATCCTGCGTGGCTTTGAAGGGAGTGACTTTGTGAGCCCCACCCGTCTGTCCCCCTTTGTGAGGACACGGGGAGCCAATGTGTCCTTGGCCCCTCTTTCCATTCCTTCTCACCGACGAGGATGTAGCCCCAAGTGGACACAGGGCTATTGTGGGGAATCAGCAGGTGTGTGAACAGGGTCCCTGCGGGGCGTGGCCTGTCCTAGGCGCTCATGTCCCACCGGGAATCATGTCCACATCGCTATGGGTGCTGGATCCTGAGGCTGCCTGGGCATGTCTGACCTGGCGTCCTCCGGCGTGGACCCGCGCCATCTCAGGCTGCTCAGTGGGGGCCACGCCTGCCCATGTGCCCTTGGGGCTGCTGCCACCTCACAGATGCCCGGAGGGCTTCCTCCACCACTGTCTTCTCTGTTTTGAGACTCCCAGCTTCTCCTGGTGCTGAAGATGTCACAGACCTCCTCTGTGGTCTGCTCTTTGCCTCTTTGGCCTCCCCTGACCCCCAGGACTGGGGCTTGGCGGGGTCTTTCCCCACCACGGGGTCCTGGGCCTGAGTGCGGGTTCCTGGGATTTCTCCCACATCTTTGAGGCCTCCTGGCTCTGGGCTCGTCCTCTCTTGTGCCGTCTGTCCAACGGCCAGGCTGTCACTTTGAGAGCCCTCTGCTCCAGGCTGGACCAGCGACCGTGCTTACGGGTGTGCGACATACCACCCCAGCCCTGGGGGAGTGCCGGTGTCCAAGGACAGAGAGTTCTTGGTAAAGTGACAGTACAGTGGCACACGGTTAATTAAATATAAAGTTTAAAGTGAAAATTCGGACTGACAAGATGGAGTGGGGTGGGACAGGGGCTGGGAACCCGATGGAGCCTCGAAGGACTGTGAGCTGGGTGGGTAGGGGCTTCCCGGGGACGGTGCAGGGCAGGCTGAGAGGGTGGGCATGTGGGGAAGGTAAGGTGGCCTCTCAGTGGTGAGAGCTAGAGAAGGACCACTTTCTGGGGGGTCATTGAGAAAGGAGAAAAGATAGTTAGAAATGGAAGGACCAGAAACATGACGGAGCATGGCCTCCCCTGGACTGGGCCGGGCAGTGGGGGGCCTGCAGCCTTAACTGAAAATTGTTGCAATTATGCTTTCTAACCAAAACTTAATTTAAATTTAGTTCAATTAAGATGGACAAAATACTGCAAGACAAACATTCTGAAAACCAGAGAGCACCTTGGCTGGTCAGTCCCCCTGAGGCCTGGGGTGGGTGGTGGGCATCAGGAGGCCATGTGGGGCTTGTGTGCAAATGTGGTGTCTTCTGTGTTTCTCAGCAGCCAGCCAGCCCATGGATGCGGAAGGTGGCCCAGTGGCTTCTTAATTGTGTGGAAAACTGAACTCCCTCACTACCCAAAATTTAAGAAAGTAACATAAAGAAAGGGGATGTCTCAGGGCACCTCCCTTCCATGGAATTGATTCCCTGAGTTTTTAGTGAGCATCAAGTGGCCAGTGGAAATGGAAACAAGCCTGTTTGTCTTCTAGAACCAGGTTAGAGGTAAAATAATTCACTTAAAGATAATTAGACCCAAGGAATGCACAGAAACAACAGGTATTTAATAAATATGCAGGGAAGAGTTGACTAAATCAGAAAGGGAGAGAAAAATATTTGGAGGAGATAAGCACAAGCCAGGATGTTTTCAAAGCCCTCTTTGGTTTGGCTAAAACTTCGACGCGGGAACATCCAGTAGGATTGGTTCCAGCTGGCGGTTTCTGAGAGCGGGGAAGCAGGCACAGATCCGCACCCACTGCGTCCTTCCAGCCCAGCGCTCTTGTTTTCAGATGTGGGTAACTGAGAAAAAATAAATCACCTTTGGCATCTAAGACTTTAGGTATCCGATCCACTTGTTTATTTCTCTTTCTTTGAAAAATATAACTTCTAAATAACAGCATATTTATTCATTTGATTCTAATTTATAGTGATACCTAAGCGACATCCAATTTAAAAGACTGCATCAAAGTGATTCAAGTACCTAAGTGCCCTTGTAATTAAATTCACTTTTTATCAAGCGCTGCTTAATTGACCGTCCATGTTCTCTGAGTCGCCTCAGGACATCACAGCTTCCAGCTGGTGACCCAGTGGTTGGTTGAAGGCAGGTGGGGTTCTCTAGCCCGCCTGCTGCCCTAGGTCCACTTGGGTCCCCCATGGGCATGTGGGTGAGGCATTTTTGGGGTCACCGTGGCTGGGGCTGCTGCAGACAGTTGGGGTGCTCCGGGTCCGTGGTGTCCAGACAGTCCTGCCCGGAGAAGGCTGCCCGCCGATGATGCCTCACCCGCCTGCTTGGGGCCCTGATGGTGCGGGCACGCTGGTGCTGGGCCACATGCCTGGCTGTGGCGGCCAGGACGGGCAGCCACGTCCTCACAGGGAGCTCCGTGCGTCTGCTCTTGGGGAGGCTGTGGTTTCAGGCATCAGGCAGGACGGGAGGAGCCGCGCGACATGGGCCAGTTCAGACTGGCCCTTGGCTCTTGTTGGGATTCTGTATTTAGTCTGGGAGCGGTGAAGGCTCCTGATGCATTTAGGAGTGGGGGTGACAAGGGAGGTGTGTTGTTTTTTTTTTGTTTTTTTGAGAGATCACTTTGGTTGTTTGTGGAAATTGAGGCGGAGGAGGCCGAAAGTGGAGGCTAGTTTCTGGCTCCGCCCTCGCTGGCCGAGCGCTACTCCTTCCTCTGGCCGCGCCCTTTGTCTTATGGCTCAAAGGAGACACTCAAGCTCCTGGTCTGAGCCAAGTGAGCCCCCGAGCCGTGTGTCTGTGCCCCCAGTGTGAAGGCCTGTGAAGACCGCTGGGTGCGGGTGGGGCTTGTCCCGCGCCCCCCCCCCCCCCGGGATGTCTGCACTGCTGGTCCACAGCCTTCACTGTGGAGGCCGGATGAGGGGATTGGTTCTGATTCTTGCCAAATGCCCTGGAACCTCACTGTTTCCTCTCAGGGGTTCTTGGCTGCACTTTGGACTCGCCAGGGGAACTGAGATATATAGACGGGAACCAAATGGCTGGGGACCTGCTTGCCCCCAGCTGCAGACGTGCAGTGCGTCCAGTCTTGTCGGAGGCAGGGACCTGCACCATGCAGGTCACACTCAGACGTACAACAGCTCACGGCTCACGGCTCTGCACTGGAAAGACCTCAGAGTCAGCAGAGGCTCTGAGTCGGGAAGACGTTTCCGAGGGGCCGGTCCTCCACCCGGCGCTCTGTCGGCTCAGGGTTTTTAAAGCAACCAGCATCATTCACTGCACAGAGGAGTCAATGGAGAGCAAGTATTCGGTGTTCAGAATGCATGAGTCATATTACATCCGTGCTGCTTTAGTCATGTTCTGAGAGGGAAGATTTGGTTGAGAGGGGAATGTATGTGTGTGTACATACATGTGTGTAAATGCATGTGGGTGCACTGTGCACATGCGTGTGCCTGTCTGCACATGTATAGCATGTTTATACATAGGCGTATACACCCGTGTGCACACATGTGCACGTGAGNAAGCATCATTCACTGCACAGAGGAGTCAATGGAGAGCAAGTATTCGGTGTTCAGAATGCATGAGTCATATTACATCCGTGCTGCTTTAGTCATGTTCTGAGAGGGAAGATTTGGTTGAGAGGGGAATGTATGTGTGTGTACATACATGTGTGTAAATGCATGTGGGTGCACTGTGCACATGCGTGTGCCTGTCTGCACATGTATAGCATGTTTATACATAGGCGTATACACCCGTGTGCACACATGTGCACGTGAGTGTGCGCTTACAGATGAAGAGACTATGGGAGTGTGATCTGCGCTTAGCATCCTCCTTGCAAGGAGCCCCAAAGCGCTTTGCCGATGCCGTTTCAGACCAGCGTGAAGCCACCGAGGGTGCCCGTCGTCACTCTGGCGGGTGGAGGAGTCGGGCTGGGCGAGGTTCGTGAGCGGCGTGGGGTGAGGCCCGAGGCTCGGTGATGTTGCTTCTGCGGCAGGTTCACAGGCTTGCTTGTCAACACGCCAACCCAGCAGCTGGCCTGGGTGCTGCTCGTTGGGGGGAAACGCTGCGCCACGTGGTTCCTGCTCCAGGGAGACAGACACGCCTGGAAGCAGGCGGACAGCAGCAGACCCCATGGCCTCCAGGCCAACCCCTGGAACTCGGGGAAGGTTTCCCCAAATGACGTTAGCCTGGGAGCAGGCTTCGATCAGAGGAGAGATGTGAGTTTGGGGAACAGAAAGTGGTAGATCTGCGAAGAGTAGCTGTTCTTGGTTGTCTGGGACGTGAGTAGAATTTGGTCTTCTCGTAACTGACACGCACGCAGTGTGACGGTGAGCGTTGGGCAGACATACAAGCCGGAGACGTACTGTTACACAGAGCTGTGTGCTCACCATGGGCCTCGACACCTGGGCCTCAGCACAGTCCCCTCCGACCTCCTCTCCTTCCCCAGAGGTAACCCACGGCAGCCCTAATTTAGTGCCATTAAGGCCAACATGCAGGGTAGGTTGCAGTTCGGAGAGGATATGTAAACACAGCCTGCTGTGGACCCAGTTCTGTGTTTCCTGGTGGGGGCTCCGCATCCCGTTTGGAAGACTTAGCATCAGCTGTGCTCCGTCGCACGAGCGTGCCCCAGTGCTCATAGTTGTCTGAGCGCTGGACTACGAGGTTCCCAGCTCTTTGCTGGTGCCCACAGGGCGGGTGTGAGTAGCTTTGCATGGCCAAGGGAGCTTCGCTGGGTGTTAGACTACAGGACGTGCCGGGCGTCAGGGACACTGCTGCCTGACTTCTGCAGCAACGACAGTTTGTCAGGCCATTCCGTACATTCCCTGTTCCACGAAGCCGCCGGTGTCAGTGAGGAAGAGTGTCTGTGGGCACCAACCACCCAGTCAGCCCTGAAGGTGGGAAACTCAACTCACCAACAAACAGATTATGACACACGATTTTCAAAACAGTGAAAGGTCCTGGGCCATACATATCACTTCTTTCTCTCTTCCAAAGTGGTTCAGATGGCTGGAAAAGAAATTGCATGCAAAATGGAAATTAGGATTATAATCACTCAGAGTTCATAATCAGGTCTTGGAAACGTCCTAGTGAAAAGCTATCTTCATTATAAGTATTCTTAAGTACAGTTCCATTTTCTTTGGGAACATTACAGTTACTCAGGCTGAAGGAGTTCTGTAGAAATGTTGTCTCCTTGATGATAGCATTTCCCTACGAGTAAAAAAATCCCGAGGGGTCTGACGTGAGAGCAACGTCCTGGTCACAGAAAGCGCCTCTCCAATAGTGTAGCTTCAGGAGATCATCTTGAAAACGCATTTTACCAGCAGCATCGACTGGAGGACGCATAGCGGGCTGAGAGTTTAAGAAGAGCCGGTAAGACCCGGTCAGATTTTACGGGGCTCCTTCAATGGCATAGTGTCCCTCCCATTCCCTTCTCCTATCCCCAGATAAACAAAAGACCTTCTTATGCAGCTTTCCTGTGTGGGGTCCAAGGGGCGCATGCCCACCAGTGGTCACTGACCACACTTCGAAAACCGCTGTGGGAAACGGTTCTCAGTGTTGGCGCGGCGTCAGACTTTCCCGTGGAGCCGGAGCCTCTCCCGAGGTCCAGGCTGCAGCCCCCCAGCTGGCTCTGGCCGTCCCGGGGAGGAACCCGGCCCCCGTGTGCCCCCTGCACCCCATGTATTCATCTTCTAATGCCACAAAGAGGGCAGCGGACAGCGTGAGGGTTCTCCCCCGGGTTCTGTTTCTCTAGTCGCGACTCCAGGCCCAGAGCAGCTGCCTTCTCGGCTCGCGGCCTCTCTCACGGGGCTGGCGTCCTGCGTCGGCTCGCCTGGAGCTCGTTCTGCCGGTGGAGGCTCCGCCGCTTGGGGCTGCAGACGGAGGCCTGGTTTCCTGCTAGCCAGCTGCCACCCCTCTTCCTCTCCATCCCATACTCATTAAGACCTGGAACCTCAAAAAAACAAACAAAAAACAAAACGAAGACCTGGAACCTGAAAGGGGCTCATCTGATTGGGTCTGGCCCACCCAGGATAAACTTCTCCTTGGTTAACGTGGAGCCAGTGGAGTTAGGAGCCTTCATTCCATCTGCAAAACACCTTCACCTTTCCTTGAGCACGTCACAGGAGCCCTCGTTGCATTCCCACACCCTGCCCTCCTTGAGAGGATTACACAGGTTGTCTTCACGGAGGCACAGGGACAGGCATGGGCAGGGGTCCTGGGGGCCACTCTAGACCCCGCCAGACCAGCAGCCTCAGCATCACCCCGGAACTTGCTGGAAATGCAAACTCTTGTTCCCACCCCAGACCTACTGCATCATGACCTGTGGGGTGGGGCCAGCAGTGTGTCTCACAAGCCCTCTGGGTGATTCTGGGGTGGGTTCCCAGCCCTAGGGTGCACAGAGTGAGGGGGGGCAGTGATGGGGTGGCGAGGGGGGTTCAGAGCCAACAGTCCGAGCTCATGTGGTTCACAAGCATCATCTTGGAGCAGGCGTGTGAGGAGAGTCATTTTATTACTGATCTCTCATAAATGAGGAAACAGGTGGAGAGAAGTTGTCCCAGCTGGTGCTTGTCAGGGCTGGGGTTCAGACCCCTCCTTCTGACTCAAGAGTGTGAGCTCCCGTGGCTGAGCGGCTCTGCAGAGGGCTGTTTTGGTGGCCACGCTGGGCACTGGCCACGGCCTGCCTCGCCCAGGGGCTACTGTTGAGGCTCTGCGTGGGGCAGCCTCACAGAGGGCTCTGGCGTCAAGCCCTGAGCCACCGCGGCGGGTCCTCCTAGCGTGGAGGCCGGGGGAGCCCAGAGCCAGGGCCTTTCTGATGTATTTTGTTTGTTCCACGGGCTTCGTGCCGTCCTGGTGATGAGGGCTGGCGCTGGCCTGCCTGGACCCTGGGTGTGACCTGGCTCCATCGTTCACTGTGTGAACAAGCAGGTCACGTGTGTCCTGGTCTGTGGAAGGGGGCCAGTGACAGCATCTTCGTCGGACATTTTCGTCAAGAGCCATTGAGATAACCCACCCAAGTACTTTGCAGAGTGCCACCAGGCGTGCTGTCAGTGCGAATCGGAGGAGCCTTTAGAAGCTGCCGTGTCCCTCCATTTTATAGACGAGGAGAGTGAGGAGGTTTACAGACTGGCCCATGATTATGTAAGTAGTGGCAGAGCCTCGAGCAGGCTTTTAATGCCTTCTCTCCACCTGTCCTCCTACCACCCACTCTGTCCATGCATCTGTCCCTCGTTCGTTCACCTACCACACACTCTGTCCCTCCCTCCTCCTTCCCTCATCCCTCCCTCCACCCATCTCTCCCTCCATCCCTCCCTCTGTTCATCATCCATCCTTCCCTCCGTCCCTTCCCTCAACCTTCCATCCCTCCCTCCATCGTCCATTCATCTACGCACCCACTCTATCCATTTATCCTTCCATCCATCTGTCCTCGTATCTGCGTTCTTTCATCCTTCCATCCTTCCATTCATCCCCCTTCATCCATCCCTCCGTCTTTCGGTCTGTCCGTTCGTCCATCCAGCAACCATTTATGGATCACCTGGGTGCCAGGTGTTGTCACTGGTAATTCCTAGATGTTCAGGATTCTCTTGGCTTAGTGGGATGGTAACTGTAGTGTGGACATCGTGTGCACGTAGGCACATACTGGGTCCCCAGGCAAGAGGAGGGCAACTTCTCCAGCCCACGTGGGCCGGAGGTGGGGAGGCAGGGTCTTGCGGCTCTGAGAGGATGAACGGTGTTAACTCGGCCACGGGATTGTTCTTCCCGCAGACCGTGTGTTCCTCTGCCCAGCAGAGCCCGCGTCCCCTGGGAGGCCGTAGAAATGCAGCGGCCCAGGCTACACCCCTGCGTCGGGATCTGCCGGCTTCCGAGGTTCCCGGGGTTTAAGGCTGTCGGCCCCACGTGACGTGACGCGCTCTGGCTCACTCAGCTGGATTTTCAAGTAAATACGCGTGGTTTGTAGGCATCGGATAGAGGCTTGCTTTTCTCCACCGTCACTGAGGGTGCGGTCCTGCCTTGTCGAAGTCTCGCCTGAATGGGATAGAACCTGGGGGCGGCGAGGGGCTTCCTCATGGTGCTGCACCCCGAGATCTGGGCTTCTGTGTTAAATAAAAGCACAATGCGTTAGAAGCAGACCAAGGGCTTGTTCTCCTCAAAAAACCAAATGGCTCTAGAAACCAGATGGCCTCCACTTCCTTAATCCCAACAAGGGAAACCTCCCTGAGGAGAGAAATAGGCTTCTCGGGCGGCCACATCGTGGCATGTCTGATGGGGTGCGGTCTGGCCTCTTGGGCCCGCCTGGCTTCGGGCCGTGTCCGTCGTCCTTCTGAGAAGCCCTGCCCGATGCTCAGTGAGCCAGGCCGCCCGCCTGCAACCCGGGTCCTTGCTGCCGGGCGGGGCTGCAGGATGGGTGCAGGGCCCTCAGTTCCTAACCCCAACCCCCGGGTCCTCATGCGAGGCCGCTTTAGCGGGAGGATGGCCCGGGCTCTGCTGCAGGTGCTGTGGTCCGCGTCCCCCCGCATCGTCCTGCCACGTGGTGCTCCAACAGGTCTGCCCGCGGTCTCGTCCCAACGCCTCCAGTAGGGGTGCTGGTACCCCAGGGTGGGGCAGAGCTGCCAGCCCCCGCCCCAGCACCTGTGCCGCGTCTCTTCCCCTTTCCCGCCCACTCACCCTTCTTCGCACGGCCAGGCCAGGCGTGACCGTCTCCAGTGCTTTCAGAGGGGAGGAAGGAGGCGCAGCAAGTGAGGACGGGCAGCTTACACTCGAACGTGTGAATAGTGACACTTGTGCTAAAAAATAAGTCCCTTGATGAACTCAGAACAAAATCCCTAATAAACCTACTAAATCCAGCTGCTCTTCCTACCGGATAGGCTTTGCTTGCATCTTTGTTCCGGACCTTGTTCTTGAATTAGATTCACATTTCTGTTACCTAATGTGGGGCATTTGAGGGAGTGACATTTTGCTGTCACCCTAAAATCAATTCAAGGCAAATTCATAACTTCCTTTTGCAAAACTCTGTTTCCTCTATTCTCATTTCACCGGATGGCATTTCTAGTTTAGTGAGATCCTGCAAGATGTCTTCAAGGCTTCTTCCTTATATGAACCCACCAAGTATCCACTGCCAACTCTTGTCGGTTACACGATCTCCATATATAGTAACATCCGGAGAGTTTATCATGGGCCATTTTCTCCTCATTATGAACGTAACACGGGCTTCCTGCAGAGCACTTACCAAATGTGAACATGGTGAAGAAGTAGGTGAGACGCACCCCTAAGCTGCTGTTGTGCTCCTTCCTGGCCTGTCCTCCAGTGAGACTGTTCCCCGCAGTCTGTCTCTCCGTGGGAATGCCCCTCAGTGTCCATCCTGCCTGCGTCCCGGCCTTGCCTCCCCAGCACCCTGTGTCACCCCTGGGTTTGCTCCCATAGCTGGCCGCCAGCCTCCTGTCCGCGTTCCTGGTCCTCACCGTGCATCCCTCTGCAGGGCCCTTCAGCCCCGGCATCCTGCTCACCGCTTACCGGGGAGGCCTTTCTGAGCCAACCCCGTCCTGTCCTTCCAGTCTCCCCTTGACACTCTGTGACCTGTGCCCTCTTTGTGGAGATCACCTGGAAGTCCTGGGTGTGTCAGGGCCTTGCACATGGCCCCATCCCTGTACTTCTCCTGCCTAGAATGACCCCTGACCCCCGCCCCATGTCCCATACGCCTCAGTTGGCAGGAGGAAGCCCCCCACTGCTCCAGGCGGCTGGCTCTGCGGTCCTCTTCTGGCCTAGTACCATGGCTGACCCCTTCTTCACCCCACGCGCTGCAGCCTGGCTTTCCAGACCACTGTGCCAGGAGGCACGTGCGTCTCCATCCCCCCGGCACTTGCTCTGCGGCCCACGGGGTTTGCTGCGGTACCCTTGGTGTCCGCAGCTGTGGTACCTCTCCTGTGCCGATCCTTTGTCCGTCCGCCTCTCCCTTGGCCAAGCAGCACTCATGACTCCCGAGCTGTGCCCCCTGAATCACTTGGCAGACTGGCCGTGGCTCCTGCTTCCCACAGGAACCTGCTGGGGCGGTGGCAGCAGCAAGGGGCTCATGGTTGCAAACTGCTCACACCGATAGAGTGAGGCCCCCTGTAATAAGACATTATTGACTTTTGTCGAGAACACCCATCAGATGTATCGGTCTGAAAACAAAATGTTGACCAGCATAAGGCTGTGGTCAATATTTCACCCTGAAGGACAACACGCTTGGGTGGCTCGCGGAAACACGTACCCTCACACACGTCTCCAGCATCTGCCAGCAATCTCTGAGAGATAGTTTGTATGCTTAGGACCCCACAGTGAGCGTCACCAGCTTGTGCTTCAGTCCTCTGGGAAGGGAAGCCGGGATCCCCGTCTTACCCCTCCTCTCCGGCCCCTGTGGTGAGAACCGCGCACACCAGGCTGGGTGACACGAGGTGGCTGACTGATGCTGTGCCCTCACCTTAGGGGGAGGCCAGGACGGAGCCAGCTCACCCAGAGCCTCTAGGGTGAGTAGCCAAGTGGGTTGTTTCAAGTTCCAGTTGATGCTACATCCAAATTATTTGCCTTCTGACAGCGATTGGGTTGGCAGCCTGCAGCTCGACATCTTTTGCGCTGGTCGAAGCTGGGATGGACTGGGTACGTGCTCCTTGAGCCGGCACGGTGGGGCCGAGGGGGCCGAGGGGGCCGGCGGGTTCTGCAGAAGTCCCGGTGCTGTGCTGCCTCCTCCTGTGGGTTCCCAGCTGCCCGGTGTGGCTGGGCGCCCCTGGACGGCGGGTCGCAGACCCAGCTGGAATTCTCCATTGCAGAGGTGGTGAAGCTTCGTGGAGTGGAGCTGGAGCCCTGGCTTTCAAGGGGGCACAGCAGCCGTGGACCTGTACCCTCCCGCATCTCTGCCGACTCTCCCCGCTCTGAATTCATTCCTCCGTTTGCCTTTTCTGACCCCGGCTTTCCCGCGGACGCCTCAGGCTCTGGATCGGTGGGCGCCTGCTTTCAGCGGAGAGCAGCGTCTTCAGTCGCGCTGTGCGTGGTCGCTGTTCTGCGGCGGGCGGGACGGTCCCTGTGAGGATGCGGCGGCCCCCGTCCCACATGGCTTTCACTTTCCATCAGGAAGACGAAGACCCCGTTTCTCAGTGCCCGAGCCTTGGACCCACCTCTTTTCCATGGTGTTTTCTGAACCATGTCGGGCAGTTTTAATAGATGCTAAAATTTTCAGAAATGCTTCAGATAAGGGAAGGCTATTCATGTTGTTACTCGGAGCTTGACCAAGAGTGGGTCACCCTTCAAAAAGCCCGCTGACGGACGGACGAGAACACCATTCACCTGAGCGTCACCGTGTGCACATGCGTCTGTGTCGTTGGGCCCTCGTGACTGCCAGGGTCAGAGCACTCCACGCATCCGCACACACGTGGGGTGGCGGCAGTGTGCCTCCGGGTGTGGCCACGCCCAGGGACTCACGTGTGAAATGCATGGGGTTTCTGTTATGATCGCTTCCCTTTAAGTGCGTTAAGGCGTCGTGTTGTTGTTTTGAAGCTACTCATGTGGGTAGATTTTATCACGACTGTCTCTTTTACAGATAGCGCACGGCATTGTACAAAATGTTATAAAGAAGAGAGTGGCTCTGAGTGGGCTGAGGCCCACGGGGCCAGCTCTGTCCTGCTTGTCTAATTGTAGGCACTTCTCACCTACTTCCTGCGTCGTGCCCTTTGCCCACCGTGCTCTGGAACCTAGAACCTGACAAGGGCTTGAGTTGGGCCATGGATTTGGTCCATTCTTAGGCTTCTTGTAACTTTTCTCAACACTTGCCTATGTCTCTTTTCTTCAAATCCTTGTCTCTATGCTCTCATTCAAATGTGCGACACCATATTTGCTATGATGTCATAGGTCATGATGTCATATTGCCAATACGCTGCCTCCTTCTAGGTCTGCGTGTGGTCCCTTTCCTGTGTAACGTGCGTGTAGTTTCCCTCTTGGCTTTATCTGTGGTTTCAAGTATTTATTCTCTGTTCTCATTGACCTTATTCAAATCATGTGCATTCTAAGAAACATGGAAATATTTAGTTTATGACCTGAATCAGAATTTTAAGTCGTATTTCATAATAAGGTGACAAAAAGGTAAGCTGGCTGTTTGATTATAAAATTGCCTCTGGCTTAGCTCTTACTTGTAGCAGTGGGAGTTTGTAGCTTAGAAATGTTTCTTTTGGTTCATGTTTTCGTTCAGAGCACGTAAGGCCTTTCTCATATATGTCCTGTACTTGTTTTGGGCCCGTGAATCTGGTTGTCAGTAAGCAGTGCCCTCCTCAGCCTCCTGTGACATTTTCATTTGTGCATGGTGACCGAGAAAGATCAGCCCTATAAAGAGAGCACAGGACCGAGTGGGGAGTAGTGGGCAGACGTCGGGTGCCACGGGCTGCCTGCTTGTGCAATGATTCACCTCCTAGCACTCGCGTCCTTTATCTGCAAAGAGAGGAAACACCCCAGTCTCGTACCCTTTGTCTTTACTGGGAAGGGACCGTTATCGATGGGCACCACAGCCCTGGAGACTGAAGAGGGCAGGAGCACTTTGCTTCAAAGTCACCTCCCTCGACGTCGGAGGCCCGGGGTGCTTATGACTCTGGGCGTCCTTTCCAGCACACAACAGCCAGGGGCTGGAGCTGTGCAAGGTGCCAGGACGCAGAACGGACTCAGATGAGCCTCCCTAAGCTGCTGTTGCATATCACACAGGGGGGCAAGTGCAGCGCCAGGTGTAAGTAAAGGGGCTCGGGAGCCCAGGAGGAATGACCGGAGCAGGGGGGTCAGGAACGTGCTGTGTATGTAGCTCCTGAATTTCTGATTTGGTTTTTAGAGGTAAGCCAGACTTTGCAGGCAGGGAGGAGGGAGCCCAGGATGTGCGGTCGGCAGTGGGAGTGGCAGATGCTTCGTGTCCTGAGTGGGCCAAGTGCTATCCGAGAGCAAGTGGGGGCCGCCTCTGGAAGAGGGGCTGGACCAGGTTGGAAAGACCCTAGTGTGTCAGGAAAGGAGTGTAGACAGCGAGTGGAGACGTCACAGTGGAACATGTGCAAGTCAACTTGTGTTGTTTGGAGAGGGTTTCTGGCCACCGAGCTGCCAGGGGAGGGGTCCGGAGGCTCAGGAGGGGCTCAGTGATGGGCCAAACCAAGGCTGTGGCCGAAGAGCTGGCTTTGGAGGTGCTTGTCTTGTGACTCCATGGGTGAGAATTAGATGCTGGGGGCGGGGTCGCAGAAGGTGGGAGAGTGTGTAGCACAGACCTCTGGCTTGGCCGATGCGGTGGGAAGCCTGGAACTCGACAGGCTGAACGTGCTCTTTGAACTGCTTTCCAGGTCTGGTCCATTCGTGCTTCCTAAAGACTTCCTAAAGACTGGTCCATTCGTGCTTCCTAAAGACTCAGTGCAAACGGATTATACATCAGTGATTATACATCACTGAGCTTGCAGGAGGAGTGGGCTCTCTGTGGGGCCCGCTGCGTTGGGGCCAAGCATCGCAGGGTACTGGATGTCCAGGGACAGATAACACAGGCACATCTGTACCCTGCTGAAGAAGGACAATCGAATCGTCAAAGTGCTCCATGACTAACGGGACAGAGAATGGCAGATGTGTTCAGAATGACAGGCGCCTTTGGACTCTGTAGTCTAGGTCGCTCATTTGCTAGGTGACGAAGACTATGGAGACCCCGGGAGGTTAAGTGAAGGCCACATAGCTAGTCAGGGATCAGAAATGAAATCGATCCCAGGTCATCTGGCCCTAAGTTTACACCACGTTCAGTCTTCCACTCTGTTCGTTTTTGTACGTTCACCTGCGTTATTAAAGTGCACGAAGAGTTCCTCAATAGGAGAGCTTTACGGGGAAGGTGGTGGTTGTATCAGAGAATACCCTTGTTCTTAGGAAATATACATTCAGGCATGACGGGTAAACACACGTGATGTTTGCACCCTATACTCACAGGACTCGGGACAAAAACATCTCTCTCTCTTTCTGGAGTACATCTTTCTCTGTGTATCTGAATTATACATTATACATATCTAGGTTATACAGATAGATAAAGATAGATACCCGTACATACGTACGTAGATAGATACGGATGGATATCGTGTGTACATGATAGATACAGGTGTGTGTGTGTGTGTATAGAGGTAAATGAGAGAGGTGTCTCTGTGTCTGTATAGACAGATGGCTACACAGCTGTACGTATAGATAGATATCTGTGTATCTGCCTGACCATTGTGGTGGGTAGACCTGGTTGGCTTACTCACTTGCCATGTTTAGCCCTTGTCAGCTGGTTCTAACGTACGTGAGCCCATGTGTTCTAACACAACCCTTTGGGTGGTGATAGGACAGCTGTGTCATCTCTATTTCCTCTGTGAAGGAGCCTGAGAAGCGGGCGAAATCACTTTGTTAAGACACCCCCAGCTAGTTGGAGACAGAGTGGCCTGTAGAGAAGGACACTGGTGTCCTGGCCCCCGTTCTCCACATGCTCTTTCAGAGGAAGCCTGTAATGGGATCTGTTTGGCCACCCCTCTTCGAAATCGTTCTGTGATGGGAATCTCGACAACAGTGTCCTCAGGGAGCAGTTTTAGCCACAGGCGAGTATCGTGTCGAGAAGAAAATGCCACGTCTTCTGTCAAGGAAGCAATGCTACTGAGTCCGGCCCAAATAGCGACTGCTCAGGCTGCCTCAGCCTCACTCAGGAGTTTACCATGGGGTCAGTACTGTCCGGGGCTTGAAGACAACCTTCTTTCTCTTCATAGAGAGGGTCTTGGACGCCATGGCCAACTTTGCCATGGTGCTGTGGCCAGAGAAACCTGTCCTGCCTGACACTCAAGAGTCATTGTATTTGCTCAGAAGCATTCGGAGATCTGGACGAAGGGGCAGGGCGCGATGTTTTTCTGGTCAGGTCTTGTTTCGGCACTTGGAGAGGGTCTTGACAAGTAAGCCAGTTTACTGCTCCCGGTCATTCTTGCTCCTGGTGGGTCTAATTCAACTTCACAGCATTTTTCTGGGTTTCTTGGTATCAGCGTGTTCACAACTGTTCTGAGGAACATCTTTCTCATTTTTTTCTTACAGTTAATGAGTGTTACGTAAAAGGACTTTCCAGGACAAACACAGTGGTCAGCCTTCCCTTGGTGGATCACGTGGTCGTCCGCGTGCTGAGGCTCTGGGACATGGAGTGGTGAGGATCTGCCTGAGCTTGTTGACCTTAGTGGTTCCCAAGTTTGTGGGCCACAGCCCCCTTTGCATCTGGTCATCATGAATGTTTCTATTGGCAGTCACTCGTTCGTATGCTTTGAGGCTGATATTTGCAACAACACCCAGTTTTGGTCATTAGGAAAAGCGAGGTCCCAGCACCACTTTCTACTTAGGAGTATATTCCTTCCAGGCTTTTCTCCGCAGGAAGATGCAGAGAGCATGTGCGTGCCTTGCAGATGTGCGAATTTAGGAATGCAAATGCTTTTAAAGCTCTGCTCTTTAAGAGAACCTAAACTCTCCAGCGGCTGGCGAGGAGCAGACGGCTTTGCCGTGTTTCTGCTCGGCCTGCTTCCCGGCACGCTGGCGGCTGGCGGTGCCGTGCAGGGCGGCTCACATGATCCCTGAGCTCGGTCCGCCCTTACCCTCCGCTGCATCTCACGTAGCTCGCCTCCACTCACTCTGCTGTCTGCACAGTTTGGCACCTCCTGTTTACCTCTGTCCCCTCTGTTGGCTTCTCCCGAGCCAGACCCCCCTCCTGAACTTGCCGTCCCTTGTGCGTGTGTTCATCATCACGTTGTGATTGGCCGCCTCCTGTGCGCACAGCGCTGTGAGCAGAAGACCCAGAGCTATTCCAGGACAGCAGCCCCGTCCCCGAGAACCTCTCAGTCCGCGAAGGAGCAGGCCTCTGGGGAGGGGTTTGCTTAAATCCGACTCACCTCCAGGGCCTGCTTCAACCCAGTCTTCAACACAGAGTGACGTTCCCTGGACCAGTAGAGCCACCGCCGGCCTCCCTGCCGCTGGGGTTTACCCCTCAATACAGTCCGCTCTTACTTGTTCTTGTTATTTCGGTGGTAGTGACTGAATTTTCCTCAGCTGCATGGTAGGGCCGGCAGCCAAGACCGCCTGTCAGTGCGCACGCGGTGCTAGGCACGTGCACGATGATGGTTGTTGGTTTCCCCCAAACGCAGCCCTGAGTGAGCTCCACGTGGCAGCCCAGGACTAGATGTCAGGGTGCAAGAATGATGGAGACTTGACTCTTTCTTTAGGGGTTTAACCTCTGTTGGGTGAGTTCCTTATCATGGGCTAAAGCACCCTAATTCC
>NC_048224.1:139569052-139582061 GCF_002007445.2 Ailuropoda melanoleuca
GCGTCTCCGGCCCGAGGAGCACCAGGGCCGCGGACAACACCGGAAGCTGGGAAGCTAGCAGGAGGCAAGGGAGGCTCCCTTCCTAGGGCTGCCAGAGAGAGCACAGCCCCGCTGACACCTCGGTGTGGGTCTTCCGGCCTCCGGGAGGGGGCGAGGAAAGACATTTCTGTTGGGTTAGGCTACCCAGTTTCTGGCAATTTGTTATGACTACCTAGGAAATGAATGTCATTATAGAGTTTTAAACAGGATTAATGTGATCTCATTTGCTCTTCTGAGAAAACCCAAGTGCCGTGGGAAAGGAAGGTGGGGACTAGGCGTAGGGGGCTTTAACATCAGCCCCCGGGGAGCGTCGGAAACCGGTGTGGCCCTCAGCCTGTCACCTGTGGCTATGTTCTTTTAGATTCCATGCCTGGCATCTCTCCTTACTGGCCACATGTGCCTTCGGACCAGCTCACGCATCCCCCTCCCTGTTAAAACCTCTCCAGCGGCTTCCCCGTCGTCACAGGGAAATGGACACTGCCCAGCGTGTTTGCTAATCTCCTTGTGGTATGATCTTTGCTGTCTCACCTGCCCCTCCCCTCCCTTATTTCACTAAAGCTGTATTTTGTGAGTGTTTCATGGAACCGGTCCGGGGAAAGAACTGGGTGTTCTGTTAAATCTGGCTTCGCAAATTAATCCCTCTAGCG
The DNA here is from genome assembly GCF_002007445.2 of Ailuropoda melanoleuca. Taxonomy (NCBI): domain Eukaryota; kingdom Metazoa; phylum Chordata; class Mammalia; order Carnivora; family Ursidae; genus Ailuropoda; species Ailuropoda melanoleuca. The sequence continues at coordinate 139,569,739 of NC_048224.1, forward strand.
GTTCTTGCCAGCGATTTTGAGCCCGCCGTGAAGTTGGCAATGTCTGGAGACATCTTGGTTGTCACAGCTGTTGGGGCATCTGGTTGGCAGAGTCCAGGGATGCTGGTCACCTCCCAGGGCTCAGGCCAGCCCCACCGACAGGGACTGGTACGGCTGAGAACGTCCGTAGCGCTGAGTTTGAGGACCGCAATATCTGGGCTTGGCGTCACTCACTCAGCCTCTCCAAGCTTGCGTTTTCTTGTCCGCCAAGAGCACTTCCCTCAGGTCAGCGTGAGGATGAAGTGAGCAACGCACACGAGCCTGGCTCAGGGTCCCCGCGGTCGAAGGCCTCTCCTATGACCCTGGTTCAGCACGGCGCTGGACAGCGCTCCCCACCCGGGAGTGACCCTGTGCCCGCAGGTGCTTCTGTCCTACCGTGGTCCTGGGGCCACCTCCTGTGGAATGCCTACCCTGGCCATCCTCACGTTCTTGGTCATCAGAGCAGACTGACGTCTTTCTGTCCTCCGGGCCTTGGCAAACTACAGCTCCCTCTGTCTGGACCTGCCTTTCACTCCCTCGCCCTCTGGCCAGTCCGTATGCCTCCGGCTTGAGCTCAGCTGCCCTCCCCACGTCTGGACAAGATCCCCACCGGCCATCCTCTCCCATGGCCGCCTGCTGTCCCCGTCCTGCCCCCCCCCCCGGTCATGTGCCACTGCTCGGCTGCCAGCCAAGTGGGGACAGAGCCCGCAGCCGTTGTGTGCATCTCCACGTGGCGCGTAGGTCCCGAGCAAACGCCGGCCCGGTGAACGAAGGAGCGGACAACACCCGCCGAGTAGCTGGGGTGGCCTAGAGGCGGCCGCCCCGGAGAAGCAGAGGGAACAGTTAAGTGTTGAGACCTGGACTGGCCCCGGCAGGGGCGCAGCGGCTCTGTTCCCTCCCACACGGTGGGGTGTGGGTTGTTGTGCTGCATTCGGAGTGTTTGTCGCACCCGAGGGGTGCCGCCGTTCCCTCTTCTCTGTCTTCCAGCTCCCTAGCACTTGTGTTCTTTCGTTCTAGCGACTGGTGGATTTGTTATTTTGGCGAGTTTCTGTCCTCGAGCACTCATCACCCGAGGAGAGAGCGAGAGTAGGAACAGTCATCCTACGAGGAGGAAAGGCTCAAAGCCGGGGAAGGATCCCGAGGGAGAAGGTGGTTTCGGGGGATCCTGGGAGGCTGAGGTGGGACCTCCGGGGGTGGACAGGAGCCGGGGTCAGACGGAGAGGCATGAGGGAGCGCTGCGGCGGGCGGAGGTCCCGGGGCTAGAGCCACGGGTGTGTCTGCGTCTCTCGGGGACGCCCTGTGGCTGCAAGTCACAGACAAGCTACGGGGNTCCCTCTTCTCTGTCTTCCAGCTCCCTAGCACTTGTGTTCTTTCGTTCTAGCGACTGGTGGATTTGTTATTTTGGCGAGTTTCTGTCCTCGAGCACTCATCACCCGAGGAGAGAGCGAGAGTAGGAACAGTCATCCTACGAGGAGGAAAGGCTCAAAGCCGGGGAAGGATCCCGAGGGAGAAGGTGGTTTCGGGGGATCCTGGGAGGCTGAGGTGGGACCTCCGGGGGTGGACAGGAGCCGGGGTCAGACGGAGAGGCATGAGGGAGCGCTGCGGCGGGCGGAGGTCCCGGGGCTAGAGCCACCACGGGTGTGTCTGCGTCTCTCGGGGACGCCCTGTGGCTGCAAGTCACAGGCAAGCTACGGGAGCTGACGTTGCTCCCAAGGTAAGACGTCTGAGGGCAGGCGGCCCTAGCTGCTTGGCTGCTTGGAGGCCCAACGAGGGAGCTCCGCTTCCGCCTTCAGCTGCAGACGTTCGTCCCTGTGCCCAGCTGCCTCGTGGCCGTGAGAGAGGCCGGTGTTCAGGTGTCCTATCCACTGTCGGACTGGACAAGGACGGGATGGGGGAGGGGCCGGCCGCATGAGCCCCTTCCTGCGAGGAGAGCCGCAGCCCCCTCAGACACCCAGCCCACCCACTTCTGACCTGCTGGTGGGAGTGTGTGCCATGGCCAGGCTGGGCTGTGGGGGACTGGGAAGGACCCCAGAGGGTCTGTTCTGTCTGCCAGAGGGACGATGCCTGCCCTCACAGTCTGGCTGCAAAATGTACAGAGAAGGCGTGGACTGAGGCCAGACGGGAGCCTTGGCTGTTTCGCTGAGAGGCCGGACCTCATGGAAGGCACGGGAACCGTCAAAGGACTTCATCCGGGAGAGCTGCACTTTATTTTATTATTTACTTGTTTTTTTTAAAAAAGACTTTACTTTTAAGTAATCTCTATACCCAACATGGGGCTCAAACGCACAGCCCTCAGGTCAAGAGTCTCAGGGTCCCCTGACTGAGCCAGCCGAGTGCCCCCGGAGAGAGCTGTACTTTAGAAGGGGATCCCAGTGGCAAGTTGAGGCGGAGAGGGGCAGGAGCAGGGACGGAGGGAGTTGGGGAGCCTGGCCAGCGTGTGGCTTCCAGCAACAGGGTGGAAATGGGAAGGGGAGGACGGATGGACCGGGTGCCCAGGGGGTGGTATTGGGGCTTGATGGCATCACTCTGTAGGAGGGAGTGTTGAGGTTGGCACTGGGATTTTGCCGAGGTGCCAGTGAGTCCCCAGGGGCCCCTGGGTACATGCAAACACATGGGGCTGGCCGTCTACACTCTCAGCTTATCCGTGTGCACCTGTGGAGTTTGAGGTGCCCGTCTGTTTTTGCCCGTGGTTTGGGGCAGTTGAAAAGAGCAGCTGTCCTTGTCTTCCTAACGAGTCTCCGAAGTGGCATCTAACTTGCTTTGAAGAAACACATCCAACATCAGTAGCAAATTTGGCAGGAAAGCTGGGTAAGGTCCCATGATTCTATAAAAGCTGGTGTTCATTTTACATAAAACGTCAAGTTGGTCTTTAAATAGCAGTCTCTGAAGTACGAGCCATTTTATTATCCATTAAGTCACTTAGCATCCACTACACAGGTTTTCAAAGTTGTTTTCCCCAGAGGGGTTGCTGATACACAGGATGCTTGCAGAGGGTGGCAAGAGGAGAGGGGAGAGATTGTGGAAGAAGAGAATCCTGCAAGTAACCTCTTACTGCATTCGCTTTATAATTTAGAGAAAACGCAGATATCACATTGAGACAGGGAGTCAAGAAGGAAAGCGTCAGGGGCTGCTGTAGACCCAGGGCCGTGCTCGGTACAGTTCAGTGAGCGTCACGTGGCTTTGGGGTAGTGGTTTCTGTCTCTGACGCCTGCGGTCCCAAGTCCGTTGCTCTGTGTGCTGTCTGCCCGGGACCCCGTATCAGGCACAGACGCAGCCGGAGAGCAGCTGTGAGCTCCGCCTGCTGAGAGCCCCGCCTGGCTGGGGAGACTGAGTCCGCACACGTCAGGTAACCTAAGTGCTCTCTGAACTGCCCATCCTCCTAGCCCCACTCCTCACGCTGCTTGCCGGGGGAGGCCTTGGTGCCTCTTGCTTTAAGATGCCGCAATAGCTCTGGACCCCTGATCCACGTACGGCTCCCGCGGGGCTGGGGAAGGGCAGGCTGGGCTCATCCCCGGGGAGGTAACTGCCTCCAGCAAACTCCCTCCCACCTCTTAATTTGAAGCGGAGCCTCAGGGAGATTTAAAATGCCCACGAGTCCCAGGCCTTTGATCAGGCTGTGGATGGTTCACCCTGGAAGGCCCGGGGTCCCTGGCCTGTGGGTGTTTCAGGGTGTTTGGGAGTCACGCAACATTCGGGGTTGAATGTGGGTGGTGAGGAAGGCTCCCGCCACCTGTGTGTGTCTGTGGCCTCTTACCTTTCTGGGTGTGGATTCACTGGGGGGGAGGGGTGGGTTAGAAAGAAGGCTTCAGTGAATGGGGTACTTGGAATCCCGTTTGTCCAGGATCAGAGACCAAGGTGGACCCTAGCCACACCCACCCGCCCGGGCGGGTTTCTCCTCTTGGCCAGGCTGCACCCATTCTCACCCTGCTTGGCTCTCTGAAAGTTCGAGCTGTTTTATTGGGGTGCTTCCTTGGACCCGTTCAAGCATGGGGTTTTTCCAGGGTGTGTTCACTTGGGCTGTTGTAACAAAATACCACAGCCTGGATGGCTCTTCAGTAGCACACATTTATTTCTCACAGTCTGGAGGCTGCAAGTCCAGGATCCAGGCGCTGGCCAATTTGCTGTCTGCTGAGCGAGGGCTCCTTCCTGTCCCAGACGGCCATCCTCTTGTGGTTTCCTCGTGTCCTCTTTAAGGGCACTAATCCCACTTGGGAGGGCTCCACCCACATGACTTAAATACCGTCACACGCTGTCTGTAACACAAGAGTGAAGTTCTAAATATTTAATAGCTGGGATGCCACGGAGACAGAACCAGACAGAAGAAGCATCCGTCAGTACACAGGGGCATGTCCAGGAGCCCCTGTTAGCAGGGACCAGCCTTCTGTGGGGCTTTCGAGGGGTCAGTGCCGTGGGGGCATACGGGGCCCCGGCTGTAGCCACCTTCAGTCCTTGCCCTTTTGCAGCTGTCCCTGCTGCTCAGGCTGAATAGCAGGTGCGTTAGCTTGTAGCTCATGAGTCCGTCTTGCTTGTTTTCCCCTGCCCTGCTGCTCTGAGATTTTAGAATTCCATGAAGCTCTTTTATTAACTGTAGGACTTGGGGGCACACGTGAACCCAGGATATCCTGCTTCCAGTCCCGGAAAGACAGTGTCTAAAATGTCATCTGTTCCTTCGACGTCCCCCTGCCCTGAAGACTTGTCAACTTCACATCATTTTCCCAGTAAAGTAACACGCTTGTTATTACTCTAAATCCTGAAATTCAGCAGCTCTTCCCGTGGACTTGACCCTACGGACTGTCCTATGGACCTGGACACCTGCTGTGTGCCCATTTTGTGTCTTTGCTGGGGCCATTTCCCCATATGGAATACCCCTCTGCCCACCTGCAAATGTCCCAAACTACTTATCATTTAAGGCTGAGTGAGATGTCCCCCCACCTTCTTACCTCTGCCCCTGCATCTCCTTCCCTCTTAGAATTCTTCTTTGGCACTTCTCACAGATCCATCACTTCCAACATTGGATTACAGCTACCTTTCTGCACACCTGTCTCCCTGGCTATGCTGTGAGATCTTGGAGCCTAAGACTCTTACATAGCTCTTAATGTTTCCAGAGTGCCTCTGGCCATGTAAAATGTTTTATATAGCAGTAAACTGAGGGAAGGACAGGTTAATAATTGTTCCTGGCATTTCCAGGTGATGATAGAGAATTTATGGACATTTTGCGTTCATGGGTTCACTTAAGTTTTACGATGGCCTGTAAGCCAAGTTGGTTATGAGGTTTATGTATTGGGTAAAATTTAGAATCTAAGCAGGTTGTAGGAATAAGTCACAGAATTGAATAGAAACAACCATTATCAATGGTTTAATGTATCTTTGAAAAATCTGAAGATTCATGTCAACTGTGAGCCTGGTTTTAATTTGATAGATCATGAAATGAACTCATATTTTAGCATTTCTTCTAAGTAAATAGCTCTAGGTTGACTGGGCTGCGCTCTGTGTCAGCCCCAGCCCCATAGGTCTGTGAATCCAGGATACAGCCGCGGGGATGCGCAATTGGCTAAGGTTTCCAAGGAGCTTTCAGCTTATTTGAGGAGACAAGGGAGTAGGTCTATGAGATACAAAGTGTTTGGTTACTTCTTGCTGTCTGACCAACCCAAACAGCAGCTACCTCTCATGGTTCTGCAGGTGGACTGGGCTCAGTGGGGTGGGGTGAGGGGGAATCCTAGAGCCATTCGTATGGCTGCTGTCAGAAGGTGCTGGAGTCATCTGCAGACTAAACATTGATGCTGGGATGCGGGGGACTCCCCTCTTCATGTGGTGCCCGAGTGGTCTCTCTGGTCTTTCCAGTAGGAGTACTGACTGCTTACATGGTGGTTTAGAACTTCCACACACCATGTTCCAAGAAGAGGGCACAGAAGCTGCTGGTCCTCTTAGTAGCTAGGCCTGAGCCTGGCACAGTGTCATTTCAGAGAATTCTACTAGTCCGTGGGACTCAGGTCCAGTCCAGATTCAATGTGGGGGCGTCCAGCCCAGGAGGCGTGGCCATGGGCCATCTTTGGGGATGAGCCAGCGCACAGAGCAGTGGGTGGGCTGTAGGAATGTGCACAGGCCGTCCTGGGAGCACGGAGAAGCCCAGACTCAGGGTGGAGAAAGCTTCTGCAAAATGGTGAATCTAGAGCTGATGTGGTTGTTTTTTTTTTTTTTAATACTATATGGTGACTAACATAATAAAAAATATTATTATTAAAAAAAATAAAATTCACTACAAAATAATGATAATAATAATATTTTTTTATTATATTATGTTAGTCACCATACAGTACATCCCTGGTTTTTGATGTAAAGTTCCGTGATTCATTACTTGCGTATAACACCCAGTGCACCATGCAATACGTGCCCTCCTTACTACCCATCGCCAGTCTATCCCATTCCCCCACCCCCCTCCCCTCTGAGGCCCTCAGTTTGTTTCTCATAGTCCATAGTCTCTCATGTTTCATTCCCCCTTCTGATTACCCCCCCTTTCTTTATCCCTTTCTTCCCCTACCGATTCCTACTTCTTATGTTCCATAAATGAGTGAAACTATATGATAATTGTCTTTCTCTGCTTGACTTATTTCACTTAGCATTATCTCCTCCAGTGCCATCCATGTTGCAGGAAATGTTGAGAACTCGTTCTTTCTGATAGCTGAGTAATATTCCATTGTATATATGGACCACAGCTTCTTAATCCAGTCATCTGTTGAAGGGCATCTCGGCTCCTTCCATGATTTGGCTATTGTGGACAATGCAGCTATGAACATTGGGGTGCATATGGCCCTTCTCTTTACTACGTCTGTATCTTTGGGGTAAACACCCAGTAGTGCAATGGCTGGGTCATAGGGTAGTTCAATTTTTAACTTTTTAAGGGACCTCCACACTGTTTTCCAGAGTGGCTGTACCAACTTGCATTCCCACCAACAATGTAGGAGGGATCCCCTTTCTCCACATCCTCTCCAACAATTGTTGTTTCTTGCCTTGTCTATCTTTGCCATTCTAACTGGCGTAAGGTGGTATCTCAGTGTGGTTTTGATTTGAATTTCTCTGATGGCTAATGATTTTGAACATTTTTTCATGTGTCTGTTAGCCATTTGTATGTCTTCATTGGAAAAGTGTCTGTTCATATCTTCTGCCCATTTTATGATTTGTTTATTTGTTTCTCGTGTATTGAGTTTGAGAAGTTCTTTGTAGATCTTGGATACCAGTCCTTTATCTGTGGTGTCCTTTGCAAATATATTCTCCCATTCCGTGGGCTGTCTCTTAGTTTTTTTGACTGTTTCCTTGGCTGTGCAGAAGCTCTTTATCCTGATAAAGTCCCATAAGTTCATTTTATCTTTTATTTCTCTTGCCTTTGGAGATGTGTCGTGAAAAAGGTTGCTCTGGCCGATGTCATAGAAGTTGTTGCCTATGTTCTCCTCTAGAATTTTGATGGATTCCTGTCTCACATTGAGGTCTTTTCATCCATTTGGAGTTTATCTTTGTGTATGGTGTGAGAGAGTGGTCAAGTTTCATTCTTTTGCATAGAGCTGATGTGGTTTTTGTTTTTGGTTTGCAATAAATAAGATTTAGCCAAATGAAGAAAATGGAATACTTGGTGAGTGAACAAGTGAATTAATAAGTGGATGAGTAGAGTCAGAAATCGAATATTGGGATTTTTCTATGAAACAGTTGAGGTGGGAGGTGTGGAGATAACATGGAAGGCATTTTGGAGACATACAGAAGTGGAATGGAATGATCGTTCATCAACATGAAAGATGTCTGTCTTTTCACAGCCCAGCCAGCATCTTATCCCTGTTGAAATTATGGGGGTACTGCTTTGACATGGGGACACACGCGCAGCCCACTAGCACCTGCATGTTTGACTTTGTCCTAGAGGCTCCAGCCGATAAAATAGGACAGAAAAAGGAAAGAAGCAAATGGTTTCAGGATAGAGAAGATAATGTCATTTCAGATTAAGATTACCTGGAAAACCTGAGAATCAATGGAAAAACTATTGGAATAATAACAGAGTGTGGGGTAAGGTGGCTAGTCACAAACTAAATGTTCAAAATGGAGAGCTTTCTTATATACCAACGATAGTCAGATAATGTAACTGGGAATGTATTCTACTCCTACAGCAACAGCTGCAAAAGTTTACCTAAGATTTAACATGACAAGAACTGTATAGGACCTGACTAAAGAAAACTATAACTACTGCAAGACAGAATTAAAGAAAGAGACTTCAGTGATGGAAGGAGCATGTCCTGCCCCAGTTGGAAAAACCCGATACTGTAAAGATATCATGCTTCCTCAAAGTGAATTATAAGAGGTTTAAGGTGGGGCACCTGGCTGGCTTAGTCGGTTAAGCGTCTCCGTTTGGCTCAGGTCATAGTCCCAGGGTCCTGGGATCAAGCCCCGCATCACGCTCCCTGCTTGGCAGGGTATCTATTTCTCCCTCTTCTGCTCCCCCTGCTTGTGCTCTCTCCCTCCCTACCGACCTCAAAAAAAAAAAAAATCTTAAAAAAGGAAAGGTTTAAGACAATTCCTACAAAACTGCATTGGATCTTTTCTTAGAACATGAAAAAGTATTTTAAATTTTATATGTAATAAACTGGTAATTAAACAAACAAACAAACACCAAGGGATGCCTGGGTGGCTCAGATGGTAAAGCAGGCAACTCTTGATCTTGGGGGTTGTAAGTTTGAGCCCCATGTTGGGTGTAGAGATTATATTAAAAATAAAATCTTAAAAAAACCCAAAGAAACTTATAAAAACCCATGAAACATCAACATCAGATATTCGAACACATTATAAAGCTATAATACTTAAGATGGCATTTTGCTACTGTAAGAGCAGATGGACAGATCAATAAGCCAAAAATGAGAAGTCCCAAATGGACTTCAATGTCTGGTTAGTAGATGATAAATGTAATATTTCAATTGGTGAGGAAGAAGAGGATTATTCCATATGGAATATTGGAATAATTGGTTAACTATTTGGAGGAAAAAAATTAATTACCTAACTTCATATATCATATATAAAAAACGGGAAATGAAAAATGAAAAAATGAAAAAAATTAAATCATTCAGTAAGAAAAAGGAAACACAAATGACTATATAATCTTAGGATGTGGAGGCTTTTTTAACACTAAAGGGAGCAAAGTAAGTTTGAGAGATTTGACAGTAACAACAAAGAAGAAATACTTGTGTATCTCCTCAAAATATATACAAATTAACATAAAATGACAAGCCAGGTGAAATATTTGCAACAAATATAAAGCCGTGGCATATTTTACCCACTGCATAGAGGGATTACAAGGCAAGACAGTGAAGACACACAAACTGGTGGAAAACTCAAAGGCAATGTGGAAAAGCAGAAATACAAATGGCTGGTAACTCCCTTATAATGTTCAACTTTTCTAGCAGTTAATGAAACGCTAGTTACAATGAAATGTCATTTTATCTATTAAACTGGCAAAGAAAGAGCATGAACATTCCTAGTGCTGAGAAGAAGAGGCGGACACAGCATGATGGTAGGACTAAAGGCTGCTATGAGTATTTTGGTGTAGCCTGACCCTAAGACTTTTATAAAGTAAAATGTGTTACCTTTTGGCCTAGCAATTTCTTATTATGGAATTTATTGTAAGAGGAGAATAAAAAATATGTGCAGTATTCATATAGTAATATAGTCACGATGTCATTTATCATTGTTAACAATTATTAAAAGCCAAAATGTTTACTTTAAAACACGTAAACTATGACATCCATGAAGTGCTATGCTGTTCAGCCTTTAGAAGTTATTGTTTAGAATGTAAAAAGGCAATGGCAAAACGTGCACCATGAATGTCAAGGAGAAGCCAAGAGCAGCACTGATGACTCGAAGCTGGAGTGAACCGTCGGTGCTGTACCCCACAGTCGTCTTTCTCTCCAGCTGCTTACCTGGAGAAAGAGCTTATGTTATATGCAGATGATGAAATTTTGAATACTTTTATTTCCTCTCTGTGCTTTTTTGAACTTTCCTCATTTGCTCTAATGGACCTGTGTCCTTTTTCCTTTTAATCCAAGTGGAAAATTAATGTTGCTTGAAAAACAAAACAAATGTTAACTGCATTGCCGAACTCCCAGATTTACTGAGATGTGGTTTCCAGACCTGCTTTGCCTCCTGCCACATCCTTCCCAGGGATGTCAGGAGTGACAAAGGTACCAGGACAAAACTAGTTGTCCTTGATGTGTTTGTCCATTGGGCCCTGTGACGACACACCACAGGCTGGGCAGCTTGGACTGCAGCAATCTGTTTCAGTCTGAGGTCAGGGAGCTGGCGTGGTCAGGTTCTGAAGGGGGGTGGGAGGGCTCTTCCAGGTTTGCAGACAGTGGCTCCTTGCTGTGTCCTTGTTGTGATGGCAGAAGGGGCCAGGGGGCCTTCGGGGTCTCCTTTATAAGACCACTAATCCGATCATAGGGGCCAGACTTAAATGTGACGGACTCTTTGGGGGGAGGAATGGAGGAGATTGGAAACTCATCATGACCAGATAAATGGGAGATTCAGCATAGCTCTTTCTTCTGGGATTTCTACCAATAGGAAGCCGAAAGCTCTGTGATTTTTGCTGCCTGTCAGCATCTCCAGCATGTTCTGGAAGCAGGTCTGCTGGGAAAGGCTNGAAACATCAACATCAGATATTCGAACACATTATAAAGCTATAATACTTAAGATGGCATTTTGCTACTGTAAGAGCAGATGGACAGATCAATAAGCCAAAAATGAGAAGTCCCAAATGGACTTCAATGTCTGGTTAGTAGATGATAAATGTAATATTTCAATTGGTGAGGAAGAAGAGGATTATTCCATATGGAATATTGGAATAATTGGTTAACTATTTGGAGGAAAAAATTTAATTACCTAACTTCATATATCATATATAAAAAACGGGAAATGAAAAATGAAAAAATGAAAAAAATTAAATCATTCAGTAAGAAAAAGGAAACACAAATGACTATATAATCTTAGGATGTGGAGGCTTTTTTAACACTAAAGGGAGCAAAGTAAGTTTGAGAGATTTGACAGTAACAACAAAGAAGAAATACTTGTGTATCTCCTCAAAATATATACAAATTAACATAAAATGACAAGCCAGGTGAAATATTTGCAACAAATATAAAGCCGTGGCATATTTTACCCACTGCATAGAGGGATTACAAGGCAAGACAGTGAAGACACACAAACTGGTGGAAAACTCAAAGGCAATGTGGAAAAGCAGAAATACAAATGGCTGGTAACTCCCTTATAATGTTCAACTTTTCTAGCAGTTAATGAAACGCTAGTTACAATGAAATGTCATTTTATCTATTAAACTGGCAAAGAAAGAGCATGAACATTCCTAGTGCTGAGAAGAAGAGGCGGACACAGCATGATGGTAGGACTAAAGGCTGCTATGAGTATTTTGGTGTAGCCTGACCCTAAGACTTTTATAAAGTAAAAATGTGTTACCTTTTGGCCTAGCAATTTCTTATTATGGAATTTATTGTAAGAGGAGAATAAAAAATATGTGCAGTATTCATATAGTAATATAGTCACGATGTCATTTATCATTGTTAACAATTATTAAAAGCCAAAATGTTTACTTTAAAACACGTAAACTATGACATCCATGAAGTGCTATGCTGTTCAGCCTTTAGAAGTTATTGTTTAGAATGTAAAAAGGCAATGGCAAAACGTGCACCATGAATGTCAAGGAGAAGCCAAGAGCAGCACTGATGACTCGAAGCTGGAGTGAACCGTCGGTGCTGTACCCCACAGTCGTCTTTCTCTCCAGCTGCTTACCTGGAGAAAGAGCTTATGTTATATGCAGACGATGAAATTTTGAATACTTTTATTTCCTCTTTGTGCTTTTTTGAACTTTCCTCATTTGCTCTAATGGACCTGTGTCCTTTTTCCTTTTAATCCAAGTGGAAAATTAATGTTGCTTGAAAAACAAAACAAATGTTAACTGCATTGCCGAACTCCCAGATTTACTGAGATGTGGTTTCCAGACCTGCTTTGCCTCCTGCCACATCCTTCCCAGGGATGTCAGGAGTGACAAAGGTACCAGGACAAAACTAGTTGTCCTTGATGTGTTTGTCCATTGGGCCCTGTGACGACACACCACAGGCTGGGCAGCTTGGACTGCAGCAATCTGTTTCAGTCTGAGGTCAGGGAGCTGGCGTGGTCAGGTTCTGAAGGGGGGTGGGAGGGCTCTTCCAGGTTTGCAGACAGTGGCTCCTTGCTGTGTCCTTGTTGTGATGGCAGAAGGGGCCAGGGGG
>NC_048224.1:139582161-139587678 GCF_002007445.2 Ailuropoda melanoleuca
TGGGGCTCGATCCCATAAAGCCGGGATCACGCCCTGAGCCGAAGGCAGACGCTTAACTGCTGTGCCACCCACGTGCCCCAGAATGTCTTTTTTTTTAAGAGAGGGAGGGGGTGGGGCAGAGGGAGAGGGAGAGAGAATCTCAAGCAGAATCCATGCCCAGCATGGAGCTAACATGGAGCTCGATCCCACGACCCTGAGATCATGACCTGAGCCAAAACCAAGAGTCAGATGCTTAACCAACTGAGCACCCAGGCACCCGGTCATCCCTGGTATTAAGTCTTAAGAGAAGATTCTCCTGTGGGTCCTCACAGAATAATGGGCCGTCTAGAGCGCTGAATGCCATGCTAATAGTAGCTGTGAGGACAGCTTTCATCAGCTGTTTCTTATGGTGCCCTTAATACAGGCCCTTGGTAAACCAAAATCCAGTACTTTAAATAAAAGTCATAAAGGGGATCCCCAAAATAATTCTAGACTTGCTTTTGGTCTGGCTGACTCTGGGCAGAGCACTGGATGAACACGTACTTCAGCAGCCTTCCTTTCTCCCCATGAAATGCTGACAGACACCTGGTGGCGCTGATTTGCAGGCGGAGGCTTGGGTGGGTTTCCCACCTGAGCAGAGCCTGCCTTGAAGCTACTTAGTGTTTGCAAATGGACAGCAGGCACCAGCCACTTCCTCAAACATCTTCGTTTCTCTACCACCTTCCCAGTGTTTTTGCTGAGTGTCACGAGTGTATAATTAGCATTTTCCTCAACTTAATTTCTGTTTAAAAACTTATTACTATTTTAGCTCTTGACCAAGCAGTAGTATGAATGAAGTCATGAGTTTGATGCACTCATTCCGTTTTCTTGTCTTGTTACTTGTGCACCATGCGTTGCCAAGACCACCTGCGTGCGTCCTGCAGACTGCATGATCCCAGAGTAGATGGGGTGCCTGAGTCCTTCAGAGAAGATGAGGGGCCTGGCGGGAGTAGGCGTAAGTGAGGTGGCATCCCTTCTATAGAGGATTAAAGGGAGCACACGAGGGTGAAGGTTCTCCACAAAAGCTGCAGGGGGATGTGTCCTACCCTGCCACGAGACCTCGGCAAAAGTCTCGAGGCTCTGGTTGTGTAGAGGAGAGATGGATTTAGGGGGTCCTCTTTAGAGTGTTTTCTTGGCTGCCTGCCGCTGGGAAGTGCTATGGGTTCAGGATTTAGGCATGCAGAATGATTCAGTAGAAATACCCACGGAGCAGGTGTTCTTCCAGTCAGAGCATGGATTGATTGTCACGGGCTGGGTTCCCTGGCAGTGTGCAGGACATTTGTTTGGGAGAGTTCTGGGGACCCTCAGCTGAAGACGGGAAGGAAGGAAGTGGGAACCCAGGAGAGATCGGGCTGGCCGTGGTCTCAACAAAGGTTGAGAGGTCTCAACAAAGGCCATGGTCTGAACTTGCGTGGTCTTTCAAGCATTCCTGAGTTGGTTAAGAGGGCCGACCCTTTCTAGCTTGTGTGGGCCACCTTTGATGTGGGCTGCATCCAGAGGGGTGAGCCAGGGTCAGGCAGCTCTCTCCAGAAAAGGCAGCTCCCAAGAAGGGCTGGCAGCTGAGGGCCTGCTGCTAGCGGCACTTGCTGTGTCTGGAGAGCAGGCCCCTTGCTTCTGAGCTGGAGCTGGTGGGGTCACAGCGTCTGCCTCACTTGTGAGGTAACCTGCCTCTTGCATATGCCGTGAGCCCTTTACACATACTGTCACGAGTCCTCACGGCACACTTAGCAGGAAGGCATTTAGTGTATGACAGAACTTCCATCCACAATGTAGAGAATGCGGGTCTGTTGGCCCTCGAGGCCCAGCAGGCAGGGCTCCCACACCAGGTCTGGGGTCTGAGATTCTGGCCAGCACGTCCCCATCAGAACCAGAGGCGTCGGGTGCGGAAGTGTTTTGGACACCCCCAAGTAGGGTGTGTGGGACTGTCTGCCCCGCTGTCAGAGGAGTCTCTCAGACCACGTGGGGGAAGAGCCCAGACATGTTAGGGAGCTCCGCCAAAGGTCAGGCTCCTTTCCTCTGCACGTGCAGTCTCTGTACTTCCTCTCCTCATCCGTCCCCCGTCTAGTCTCTGGATAAAAGGTGGATTTGGGGTGGGAGAGCAGGACAAGCTGCCCACGGAGGCCACGGGGTTGCGTCTGAGGTGTGTCTCTGTTTGTAGGGGGCTCTGTCCGCCTACTAATCGTTGATTGAGGCTTTGAAATTCAAATGCAGTTCAGCATGGTTGCAATTATTTTAGCCTAGGGGAAAAAAACTAAAATACTTTTTTAGGGGGTGCTCCCTTCCACCATTAGGAAAAAAGAGTAAGTAAATGACCTGTATAGCAACTTAAGCAAAGTCATATGCTTTGGAACTTCCCAAGGTACTGGTTGTAAAGTGCACTCCGTCGCAGCAGAATCACGTAATTACTTAGTTTGCTGCCTGAGGTCCTTCCTTCCTGATGAACCAGCTGAATAATGGTGATTAGTGGAGCTTAATTTTAGAATAGCGAGTCCCTGTTAGTGATGATAAAACAGTGCCATCTGCAATGGGAAATCCTTGCTTTTCAATTTTCCAGGGGACGGAGTAGGGAGAAAACATATGGGCACCTCATCCCCAAATGGATGAGGCGACAAGCGTGCTTGTGTTTACCCTGCCAGAAATTATGATGGGACTGAACAGAGGGATTTTGCTGCCCTGCTGACACTTGAGGTGGTATTAAGGTGCAGGTTTTGAGTAAGTGTTAATCACTAGCATTTTTTAATGGAGCACATATATTTTATGCCTAGGTTAGATTAGTCTCACATATGCAAAGGTTAAGGATAAATCAACAAGAGCTGTAACCGTGTTTGTTTTATTCCAGTCTGAGTCCTACAAGATGATTAAGAACACGATAGTCATCGATCTGATAGAAGCTTGCATGTTCTTTACGTATATTGTTGTCCTGAGACGCAGTCTTTTAATTCTTAGAAAAGTAGATGGGCCACTGCAGTGAGCAGTAGGACCGGTTTCGAGAAAGGCCTACGCCGAGGAGGGGGTATGATTTCCATGTTAAGAAAGGCCTGGATCCCACCAGGCAGGGCTCATTAATTTAAGACAGTTGAATTCATAAGCATCAGAGTTCACAATTCAATTATGGAGGGAGACCATCTTCCTGCGGTGGTTTATTTAGCTGGTGAGTTCTAATTAATTCTGTTCCACGAGGGACAGCTGCAGAGAGCAGCCTGGGCCTGTAATCGCAGGGCTGTTTGTCTTCATTTTCCTCAGCCGAGCCCGCGCACAGGCATGGCATGGAGTGCCCTCATCCAGTCTCTGCCACATTTGCCTACTACCTCAGGGGCCGGCGTGGGGCCAACCATTCCTTTTGTTGCGCACGCAGCAATTTCCAGAAACTGTTGGGCTGTGTTCTGACTGTACAGAAGGCACCCATGGCAACTGTCCTTCCCCTTCACCGGTTTGGACAGTAACACTAAATATTAACACATTCAGCCGCAAGGAAGCCTCTGATTAATAAGAGTATCTTTACAGGCTACCAGATCTGCTCCTGTCCTTTGGGTCCCAGAACAGTCTCGGACTCGCTCCTTACATCGAAGCTGATGCCTGTCACCGTCTTCTCTGAGCCAGACTACTACCTACCTGAGTGCCCTTGGTTTCTGGTCTTCTTTCCCAGACTTTTGACACAGGTGAGGATGTCAGGCGGTCCTCCCCGGTCGTAGGCTAACAACGGGGACAGGGAGTGGGACAGAGTAGCTCGACTTTGGGGACAGATGCTTCGAAGAGTGGCTAACAGATGCCTCATGTTCAGTGATAACATGCTCATCAGGGACGTTTGGACAAGCTTGTCGTAGAATTTATTATAGTGTGTGCTTGTGTGTGTGTGCGTGTGTGTGTGCGTGTGTGAGATGTATTCACTTGGCCAGTCTCAGGGTGAGTGCTAGGTACCTGGCACTGGACGTAAGGTGCTAGTCAGGACAATCTAAGTTTCATGAAGGAAACCAACTGCACCCAGAGCTCAGCGGCTGGAAACAGCAGAGGCTCCTCAGGGTGCAGCTGGGGTCCTGCCCCGTGTCTCTCTCCCTCCAGGATGCACCCTCGGGAGTTGTCGGCTCTGGTAGAAGGGAGAGCGGCAGCCGTGGGAGGCCTTCTTCCAGCAGCTCAGTGCTTTGGGCCGGAGTTGACAGACAGCGTTTCCGCTCACAGCCCATTGGCTGAAACACTGGGGGTCAGGAAGGGCACGTCCATCGTATGCCCGGAGAGCCAGGGGCCGGGGGTCCTTGGTGGTCCGCAGCGTGACTACGCACAGGTGGCCATGGGCTTCACCGCTGCGGTCCTGACGTGCGCTCTGGAGCAGCCCGGGGCTCAGCGCGTGGTGCTGGGCGCTGTGGGATCAGGGTGTGCCTTCCCGTTGGGTGATCCCGTCTCTCGGGTGCAGTAAATCACGAGTCGTGTGTGTTCGGAAGTTGAGGAGAGCGACTAATGGGGTCTGTAAACTGCGCCAGTAGGTCTCCTGGGCTGTGTCGAGGGGCCTAGATGGACCAGAGAAGCCCCGACTCGGTCCGTTTGCGTTAGTTTGATCCACAGAAACTATTATTGGTGTGGAGCAAAGACAACAGTAGCCTGATTTTGGGTTCGTGTGTCAGATTTTCCAGGAAAATAGGCTTTGCTGCTTTAAGATACATATAAAACCTCAGATCCTCCTTTNCCTCAGCTCCTCCTTTTGCAGGAGACGATCTGGATGGAGCCCAAGGAAGTTAGCGGCTTCTCAAGGCTGCGTTTGAAACTCATGTCTGAGCACCGCTGCTGCTTTAATTTTTCTAATCATTTAAAAAACCTGTGGTAAAATACATGTGAATAAAATGTATAATTTTCACCATATTGTAAGTGTCCAGGTCAGTGACATTCACCACATTCACATGGTGGTGTGACCATTACCATCGTCCATGTCCACAACTTCTTCCCCGACTGACACCGTCCCCACGCTGTGGCCCGAAGCCTGGTGTCCCTGATGGCATTGAGCCGTCTGTCCTGGGGTGAGTCCTCCAGGCTGGGGCTATGTCCAGCCTCTCAGCAGGATACTCCCAGATGTTAGGTCCCTCAATTGCTGCTGTTAGTCCTGCTTTGTTGGGGTAACAGTCGCTCCCCCCAGATGTGGGGCTTCTCCCAGCCTGCCTCCTGGGCGGGAAGCACGTTTACCTGAGGGAGGCGGGAGGCTTGGGTGAGGCTGCCGGTCCCTTGGTTTCCCCCCCACCTGCAGTGTTGGTTCCTGCAGAGCGGGGCACAGAGGGGAGATTGCCCCATCTTTCTAGCTCCTGCTGCAGCAGACTGCTCTCTTGTAGAGGCCAGCTGGCCGCCCAAGGTCTGAATTTTTGTGCAGTTTGACCAGTTGTATTGTTTGGCCAATATCTCTCAAAGTCTGTGATATGTCACTGGAGCCATCAATGCTGATGACATTTTCTTCACTACCCATTGCTGGTTTTCGAAGTGTTTGATCAGTCTGCAAGGATGGGTGGGAGATTCTGTAGC
>NC_048224.1:139588131-139612911 GCF_002007445.2 Ailuropoda melanoleuca
TCAGTGATAACATGCTCATCAGGGACGTTTGGACAAGCTTGTCGTAGAATTTATTATAGTGTGTGCTTGTGTGTGTGTGCGTGTGTGTGTGCGTGTGTGAGATGTATTCACTTGGCCAGTCTCAGGGTGAGTGCTAGGTACCTGGCACTGGACGTAAGGTGCTAGTCAGGACAATCTAAGTTTCATGAAGGAAACCAACTGCACCCAGAGCTCAGCGGCTGGAAACAGCAGAGGCTCCTCAGGGTGCAGCTGGGGTCCTGCCCCGTGTCTCTCTCCCTCCAGGATGCACCCTCGGGAGTTGTCGGCTCTGGTAGAAGGGAGAGCGGCAGCCGTGGGAGGCCTTCTTCCAGCAGCTCAGTGCTTTGGGCCGGAGTTGACAGACAGCGTTTCCGCTCACAGCCCATTGGCTGAAACACTGGGGGTCAGGAAGGGCACGTCCATCGTATGCCCGGAGAGCCAGGGGCCGGGGGTCCTTGGTGGTCCGCAGCGTGACTACGCACAGGTGGCCATGGGCTTCACCGCTGCGGTCCTGACGTGCGCTCTGGAGCAGCCCGGGGCTCAGCGCATGGTGCTGGGCGCTGTGGGATCAGGGTGTGCCTTCCCGTTGGGTGATCCCGTCTCTCGGGTGCAGTAAATCACGAGTCGTGTGTGTTCGGAAGTTGAGGAGAGCAACTAATGGGGTCTGTAAACTGCGCCAGTAGGTCTCCTGGGCTGTGTCGAGGGGCCTAGATGGACCAGAGAAGCCCCGACTTGGTCCGTTTGCGTTAGTTTGATCCACAGAAACTATTATTGGTGTGGAGCAAAGACAACAGTAGCCTGATTTTGGGTTCGTGTGTCAGATTTTCCAGGAAAATAGGCTTTGCTGCTTTAAGATACATATAAAACCTCAGCTCCTCCTTTTGCAGGAGACGATCTGGATGGAGCCCAAGGAAGTTAGCGGCTTCTCAAGGCTGCGTTTGAAACTCATGTCTGAGCACCGCTGCTGCTTTAATTTTTCTAATCATTTAAAAAACCTGTGGTAAAATACATGTGAATAAAATGTATAATTTTCACCATATTGTAAGTGTCCAGGTCAGTGACATTCACCACATTCACATGGTGGTGTGACCATTACCATCGTCCATGTCCACAACTTCTTCCCCGACTGACACCGTCCCCACGCTGTGGCCCGAAGCCTGGTGTCCCTGATGGCATTGAGCCGTCTGTCCTGGGGTGAGTCCTCCAGGCTGGGGCTATGTCCAGCCTCTCAGCAGGATACTCCCAGATGTTAGGTCCCTCAATTGCTGCTGTTAGTCCTGCTTTGTTGGGGTAACAGTCGCTCCCCCCAGATGTGGGGCTTCTCCCAGCCTGCCTCCTGGGCGGGAAGCACGTTTACCTGAGGGAGGCGGGAGGCTTGGGTGAGGCTGCCGGTCCCTTGGTTTCCCCCCCACCTGCAGTGTTGGTTCCTGCAGAGCGGGGCACAGAGGGGAGATTGCCCCAAATCTTTCTAGCTCCTGCTGCAGCAGACTGCTCTCTTGTAGAGGCCAGCTGGCCGCCCAAGGTCTGAATTTTTGTGCAGTTTGACCAGTTGTATTGTTTGGCCAATATCTCTCAAAGTCTGTGATATGTCACTGGAGCCATCAATGCTGATGACATTTTCTTCACTACCCATTGCTGGTTTTCGAAGTGTTTGATCAGTCTGCAAGGATGGGTGGGAGATTCTGTAGCGGGGGCTCTCAGCCCCGTCCCTCCTGAAGGGCTCCGGGCAACAGGGAGCAGTCCATCCTGACGGAGACCCTCATCTCAGCGTAAGTGGGGACCATGGTGGCTGTAAGATTTGTATTAGAAGGGAGTTATTATTCAGAGAAGGAGTTGTGGTGAGTTTTCAGTGAGACTGTCTGCATCTGGGGTGTTTTTGTCATTGGAAGAGTGGGAGCTTGGAATCGTGGAACTGTTAAGGAATTACATGGACCGCCAGTATCAGATTGCTCCAGAAGGCTTCAGTTTTCCTTTCAATTTCTGCCCCATAGAAGTGGAAAAAATGGAACTTTTACAAGAAAAGGTACCTGGCATTTTCAAGAAATTACTTTAGTAGAGCATGAAGGAAAATAAAGGAAACGACTGTTTGATATGAAATGCCGTAGCCAACACGAATAAATAGCATTTGCATCTATGAAGTTAGAAAGTTAAATTAGAAACACAAGAAAGACTTGATGCCAAATATTTTTGGACCAATGTGCTCTGATTCTAAGAGAAGCACGCATAGTGATTTTGTTGTTATGACCCCAAAGGACAGATTCAAGGCAAGAGCAGGTATTTGTTATTAATAATTTAATTGGTGAATGAAAGTTAGTTTTTCTAGTTGTACCTAAGGCTTGTAATTTTAAAAATTTATATATGTGCTCATTTTAAGATAGAGCCAATTAGTAAAGTATAAGGCATACATTTAACACAGACATTTGCTTTTTTTTTTTCCCAATAAAAAGAAATAAAACATGGGATGGGAGACAAATGCGCAGAGAGATTTGCCAGGCCTGAAGCTCGGTGGCTCAGGTCAAGAGTCATTTTCGAGACCCTGCAGTTCTTACTTCTCCTGATTCGGGCAAAGTTCTCAAAATAAAGGCCTTTCAAGAAGTGAGCTTTGCAAATCTAAGCTTATGAAGTGGCCGTAAAATCACAGCTTTTAGTAGACTCGGCAGCACGATTTCCTAGTCCCGCTGAGGATGCACGGTCACTTGCCGCAAGGAGTGACTACACCCTGCCGGCGTCCCCGGGAAGGCGTCCTCGGCTGAGGGCACATGTCACTCCCTGTGGCTCACGGGCGACCCCAGCCTTTGACCCCCCCAGACCCGCAGTGGGGCAGGTGGAGCTCGCTTTCCCGTCCTGAAGCCTGTGGCTGCGCCTGCCGATGACGTGGGCTGTGTTCTCCCAGGCGCCCCCAAAAATATAATTCTAATGGAGGCCAGGACAGAGATGGGGGCTTGTCCAGAGGCGACGTCACGCCCATGCGCTCAGGCAGCTGTCTGATGTCTTTGTTTACCTGTGGTTCCTTCAAGCTCCTGGATTTGTAGCCTCTGTATCATGGACATCTGTCTGTTGACTTGTCCATCCTCCACTGTAGGGGACGTGGAAACATCCGGAACTGTATTTTTAAGACTCTCTAAAATTGCAGCGCACAGTGTGTTAGTGACGAGGCAGCCCCCACGCCGCCCCCGAGGAGCCGCCTCAGCAGCCTTCTTCCCTCGTCCCCCCGCCCCCACAACAGCAGCGTACCCAGAATGTGCCTCTCGCTTCCGTGGCAGACGCGCCGGTAAGGCACCACTGCTGGCACTCGTAGGCACGTCCGCTCTACTCCTCGGGGTTCCCTTCCCTGCCCCGTGTCACCTCTGTGGTCGGGGTGGCAGGGAGTGACCAGCAGCCATAACGCCACACGAGACAAAATCATGTACTCTTTCCGACAACTTTGCTTTCCGTGAAACCTCGGGCTGTGGGCGTGTGCGTGTGGGCGCACGGGCGTGCACACGAGTATGGGGGGGATGGAAGTAGAACTGTGCTTGGACTCGAGGATGAAGACATCACACGTGAAGATCATGGTGGGGGGAGTTGGCATGGTTTGCTGGGAACTGACTCCGCGAGGTTGGGAGGGCGTTGCAGACCCGCCGTGCTCCCAGCAGGGCCGCTGACTGTGGCAGGCCTGCTTTCCTCGCCTGTCAGGGATCACGACCTACAAAGTCACGTGTGGGCGGAACACATGTGGCTGCTTCATCCTTTGACGTGCCTCCCACCGTGTGTGTGCGCGCGTGTTTTCCAGATCTGTGATGCCTTTGTCTGTGCCCCATAACCTGCCTCAGTCCCACGATCGGTGACCCTCCTCGATTTCTTGCACCTCCGTGAGGCACTCAGGTGTGTTCTGCCTTTGTCCTGACTGTTTGGGTTCATGGTGCTGGCTCTGCTGAAGTCGGAGGCCCCCCTGCCGCACCCTGCATCTTGCAGGCCTGGCCCAGGCCGCATGTGCATAGAAGCTCCCGGAACACGCACTGCACTGACGTGATGAGTAAGTTGTGTGCCTCCGGTGACTGCCTGAGGCTCTCCCCTCCTGTGTGAGCCTAGACTGCCACCGCGTGTCGTGGCACGTGGGACAGAGGCTGGACCCCCACTGGGCCCGACCCGGCCTCTGGTCCCCACCAACCCCTTAGGTGTGCTGTTCTGATCTCAGGCAGACTCCCTTCAGTATTTCAGAGGAAGAAAACTGGGTTTCTAGCAAACCTTTCCAACATGAAGTCCGTTCCTAGCCTTCCCGCACGCCGACGGAGCCAGGCCCTCCTTCCCGACACGGAGCGCATCTTTGTTCCGAGGAAGGAGGAAGGAGGGAAAGTGTGGAGGCTCGTGCAGACGCCTGCCGCCCCAGGAACACGTGTACTGTGACGGATCGTGTAACGGTGCGCTGTGGGGAATAGTAATGAATAGTGTGGACCACAATAATGTGCATTGTTGGTGTTTGTTAAAATAAAGATATTCAATTTATAGTAAAAGGGATTAAAAGCTTAATTCACGGCTGTGTTAATATTTGCCTGCGAGTACTCAGATAAAGGGTGACGTACCTTATCACGGTGAACACCTGCGCGCACAAGTTCCTCCGCTGCGATCTCCGTGGGATTGTATGTTCTGCAGAGCTTAAACTTTCATTTCCCCAAATAATGATATCGTTCATTTACAGATATAGATAGGCTCTCCTCTCTCCAACTCTATCCTGAAATGAGTATTGTGACTTCAGCCACAAAAATGCGGATTAATTGCAGCAGTGACACGCTGCGCTTTTCCCACTGCAGCAGCAGAAGGCGGGAGGGCGCAGCCAGCCGCGGCTGCGGGCTGTCACTTCTGGACACAGGCTGGATGTGCCCCACCCAGGGCGCTCCCGCAAGCGCACAGAGACGGGAGACCCGGCTTTGTGGAAAACGCCTGGTCACGGATGCTTGTGAATCGAATCATGTTTTAAGGTGTTGGGGGTGGTGGTGAGGGGGCTTTGCTCTTCGTAGATTTATGATGAATTCTCTGGGTGAAGTGTCCTGATGGAAAGTTGACACATGTTTGTGGGTAACTTGGACTTGACCATCCTGGCTAGTCACCTGGGAGATGCAGCTTCGGGAAACGCAACAGTAAGAAAACCACCTGAAGTATAAGCTGTATGCTTTCTCTCTCGGGATATACGTTATGTAGATGGTAGACTACTGACATATTTAAAGATCCTGGTTGTATCTGTCCTGGGGCCGTCACAGAGCCCCAGCCCGGCTGGCTGCACCGCGGACCTGCTCTCTCCCAGTCCTGGGGGGGCAGGCCTGGGATCCGGGTGTGGGCAGGCCCGCGCTCCCTCGGAAGGCACCGGGGAAGGGGGTCCAGCACACGCACAGAGTCCCCTTGGCATTCCCTGTGGTCTCTGCTGTGTCCTCACCTCCCCTTTTATAAGGACACGGTCATTGGATTAGGACCACCTGACCCCAGTGTGACCTCCACTTAACCAGTTACATCTGCAGCGACCTCATTTCCGAATAGGGTCCCGTCCTGAGCTCTGGGGGTTAGGGCTTGAAGAGAGGACTCATCGAGGACATGATTCGGCCTCTCACGCGGGTGTTAGCAGTTAGAGTTTTGNACCACCTGACCCCAGTGTGACCTCCACTTAACCAGTTACATCTGCAGCGACCTCATTTCCGAATAGGGTCCCTTCCTGAGCTCTGGGGGTTAGGGCTTGAAGAGAGGACTCATCAAGGACATGATTCGGCCTCTCACACGGGTGTTAGCAGTTAGAGTTTTGGGAGAGGCAGATGGCGGAGACCAGCACGAGGCCGGAGGTCAGAGTGGACACCGCCACCCCAGGGAGGTAGAGATGAGAGGAAATAGGGGCCGGCCCTACAGGCACTTGTGCAAGGAGCACCCGCCCCCCAGCTGGGAGTAGATGCGGGGACGTGGGGCAGACGCACAACTTCCCGTGTCTCCACGCGTGACGGAGGGGATGGGCCTTCGGGTGGTCCTCTGTGCCGTCTGCTGAAGTCTGAGCAGTGCCTTCTGGATGGAGACGGATTGGCCTCTGCAGCGGTGCTGGGGGCGCTCCAGTGCACACACGGTGGCCTGGGACCACATGCGCGTTTCCGGGAATCACCTGTCCCGGGCCTGTGGCGGTGAGCGGGGCCCCAAGAGCTGATGAGCCTGACTGTGCAGCTGTCTGGAGAGCTCCCCCTGGTCCCTCCGTCGTGTCGGACACTGTGCTGAGCCTGTGTATTCATTGCGGGGGGGGGCCTCCTGGGAGGGCCCTGGTCCTGCTGTCTAGATAAAAGGGGTGTTGAGTGGTTTTCTCTAAGGTCTCCGTTTCTGCGGCGTTTTGGCCCCATCAGTTTGGGTCCAGAGGGCCTGGTCTCAACCATGGGCTTTAGGCTCCCTCTGCAGAAACCATGAAAGATTCCAGAAGGACGAGTGACGGGAAGCCTTGCAGGTAAGAGGAAATAGGACCGGCTGAGCTGTAAATAAGGTCTGGTTAAGCTCTGGTGTCTGGGGCGGGTCTCAGCTGCACCGCTAACGGTAGTAGGCGAGGTGTGTTCCCCGGATGGTGGGAAATCTGGCTTTTGTGGGCTCGAAGCTGTGTGTGCAGAGGTTGGGAAATAAATTGGGTAGGAAAGGTTGGAGTGACCTGGTTATATAAGATCTTGACAGCAAGCAGAAGTGTCTAAAGTTGACTCTGCTTGCAGTGAGCGGGTGCCTTAACCTGTTAAGAAGGAGGCAGAGTTGACGGGGAAGATGGAGCAGCTGGCCACACAGGGACCAGAAGCAGATACGTGTGGCCTGCCTCCCTACAGCGTGCAGTGGCCACCATCCAGGTGTGGTGACAAGCTCTGGAGGTTGGATAAAGAGGAAAGAGAATTTTTTAACAGAAGACACTAAATCAGAAACAGATTTACTGTAAGAATAGGCACTGTACATCCTGATTATTGCCGGTCATTGTAAGGTCATATCACTTAGTATTTTCCACGAAGAATCTGCTGTGTATGCACATAAAGGTGATTTGAACAGCAAACGTCCTGTGACTTTGCATACAGGTGGGTCTGCACATCTGAAAAAGTCGCCAGATCACGTCTGTAGCTTAGAACACATGCATATAGGAGATGGGGGCTCTGAGCCATTGTGCCGAGACACAGGAGGGGCCACATGGAGACAGACGGACTCGGGAAGGCTGTGGGTCTGGGAGTGTGGCCTTGGGCCGACACCTCCACAGACACAGGACTTCCGGGAGCTGGTCTTGAGAGACAAGGAAGGCCGGCCGAGTGGAGCCAAGAGCCCAAGAGGCCAGAATTAGCAAGTGAGCGGGCACCGAGCGCCAAGCCAGTCTCAGAAGTTGTGGTTGTGTCGTTTGGGCAGATGTGGGCGACCGGGAGGCCAGGTACGACTCCGGCAAGAGGCTGTGGGAGGCCCTGTGCACCTGGCGCTGCGTGGGCGGGGCAGACCCCCCTCCCCCCCCCAGCTGGGAGGGCGGCTGGTCTGGCGGCTCACTGAGGACAGAGGAGGCAGCCTCACAGCCTCCGTCTTGTCCTGGGCGTTCGGAACACACCATCTGTCTGGGTTGTCCACACGTCTGAATTTATCCATACGCAGAGTTGCACGTATGTAACGGATTCTTTACGGAAGATGCTAAATGATGTGTAGTTAAGGTCGGTGAATGACACAGTAGCTGCTCGTCACAGGGAATCCAACTGATGGAATGTGTGGGGGGACAGCGGGGGGGGGTTGTATGAAAATCCTCTGATGGAGATGACTCTGTGTTCCAGTGAGCTGCACTGTCCAGTATGTCAGTACCTAGCTGCCGGGGGTCAAATTCAAGGTAATTCAAATTAAATACATTACAGCTTTAGTTTCTAGCCACACTAGCCACATCTCAAGTGTTCAGAGAGCCACACGTGGCTCCTGGCCACCTCATTGGATGGAGCAGGTGTGGGACATTTCCATCATCACACAAAGTCCGATGGGACGGCATTGCCCTAGTGGACCCCCATCTGCAGGCCAACGATCTAGAAATACCATGGGCTGATCTGTTATGGTTGGTTGTTTATGTCACAAAATAAAAGCAACCTCCCTGTAACTATAGCCCCCCCCCCATTTCTCTACTGTCACTGTTTAGGGAGGAAAGATCTATTTTCTCTCTATTTTTGATGGGAAAATATCAAAACAGATTTTTAAAGAGTCGATTAAAAAAGATTATTTTTGAGAGAGAGAGAGAGGGAGAGAAAGAGTGTGGGGGAGGGGCAGAGGGAGAGAGAGACTCTCAAGCAGACTCCCTGCTGAGCATGGAGCCCGACGCGGGGCTCGATCTCACGGCCCTGAGATCACAGCGTGAGCTAAAACCAGTATCTGACTGTGCCACAAAGGCGCCCCTGGAAGACTCTATTTTCCAAGTGGAACTTTGGGACTGTGGTGGGGAAGAACATTTAACAAAATCAGTAAGGATAAAATTATAACTGACAGATTATTGAGTGTAAATCAGCAAAACTGGCGGCGTTTCAGACTACTGGTCCCTGTGCGCCCGCTGCAGCGGTGTTTAACGGTAGCTGAGTTTCAGATACAGCATAAAGGAAGCTGATGTCACTCGTAGGAGAGGCACGTAGCCTGTCAGGAGCTCAGCGCCCGGGGTGGCTACGGGCGCGGGAGCCCCGGTGCTTGGCTTCCTGTGTCAGCTCTGCTGCTGACAAGCTGTGTGGCCTGGAGGATCCAGCCGAGTGTCTCTGAGCCCCGGGTTTCCAGTGAAGAGGGGCCCGCGGCATCTCCCTGTAGGCTCTTGTCGGAGCGGGATGGCGTCACAGGTGCGGTGGGCTTGTGACCTGTCTGCGGGGATCCGCGCGGGCGCGGTTAGGTGCTGGGTGCCCGAGTAGGCTGCTGTCAGGTCCAGGTGCGTTTAAAACTCTGTCTTCACGGCCAGATCGCGGCTTCCTGGGCAGGCTAAGGATTGGCTGGCCCTCAGAGCAACTTTCTTTTCATATTTATGCAGCATTCTCCTAAAAGAAAGATTCACTAGCCTTTGAAACAGGGAACTGAAGCAGATAATCAGTGAATCCAAAGCTTGAGGTTTTCTGATGAGAGTCGTTTTGTTCGACTCCCGATGACCGACCTGCGCGGGTGGCGCAAGTCTGACGGCCACGCCTGAGCTGTTCCCCGATGCGCGCCCCGGGCCACAGGCAGATGTCCCTCGTGTGGCACCTGAATTTTGCCAGCATGCGTCACAGGATAATAAATATCGGCTGGATGAGCAAGAGAGGGAATCTGAGGTCAGGGCCAGGTTGGGGCTCGCTGGTCCTGTGAAAGATGGGAGCGTGGCGGCCGAGCCACGGCTGTAGTCTCCACCTGCAGAGAGAGGGGTGGCCGGAGCCCAGCGAGGGGACCACAAGCGCTGCTGTGGCGGGCGAGCGCAGTCGGGGAGGGACGGAGAGTCCGGGTGGGATGGATGCTGGTTGTTGTTGGGGCAAAAGTAACCTCAGAAAGGGATCTGGAAAAGCCCCTCGGAGCAGCGCGGGTGGTCTTCCTCACGTTGGCTGCGAAGAAGGGGGGTGGAAGTAAATGCCCTTCGGCGTTCACCTCGAACCTGATGGAGATCCCTGTGGCCCTCAGTCCAGCCCTGATTCTGGGGGAGCCATCCCATGTCCTGGCGTGTCTGCGGCCACATTGGCTCACCCTGAGTTCTAGCTCATAAAGGCAAACAGAAGTGTGCACGGGACTCTCTGAACCGCTCTTAGAGGCGTGCGATGCTCTGTTCTTCCTCCGTGGCCTCCCTGCCCCCCACGGACATCCGGAGGGACAGTGCGACAGGAGGCATTCTGCATGGAAGGAGCCGCGTCTCTGGCGCTCAGGGGCCTCCTGCCCTAGGTGCTGTCACGTGAGGGAGAAGTACGCTCTTACTGGGTAGAGTCACTCGTGGCCCAGGGCTCCTTGTGTCAGCCGCCCGCTGCTCAGGGCCACAAGTGGTGCTTCTGCGAAAGGACAGGGGACCATAGTGACAGGAGGGGGCTGGAGGCTCACTGAGCAAATGGCACAGATAGAAAAAGCCAGAGCTAACTTCGTATATAAGATTCCCCTTGAATTTATCTCTACATAAGGCAAGTTTGGCTCAGTTGACCTGTTAAATGGCGTGATTTCTGTGCACTCAGTTTCCTTCTCTGTGGAATGGGCATAGTACTACCCCTTGGAAATTGGTTATGAGAACTGCGTAGTGCGGTGCCTGGCGCACAGAAGAGGTTCAGCGCACGGGGTTACGGTTCAGGCATCTTCAGGTGATTCTGGAATAAAACTGAGTGAAAGACAGGTATTCTACTTTTTTTGCAAAGATCTATTTCTAATTTTTACTTTGCTTTGGTTTTTGCATGGCTGCTCATTCTGACAATTTATAATGAATTTAAATAATGAAAAATAATCAACATTTTTTGATAAATGGGGCTAATTTCCGAATCTCAGTAAATTCTTGAATAATAAGTCTGATATGTCTTTATTTGAATTACTGTGTTTTTCACTTTTGGTTCATAAGTGATTTCAGGTCTTCCTTTGGTCTTCCATAGAGTGGGGGAAAATATGTGTGTGTGTGTGTGTGGCTGTTGTGGAGTCTGACACAGCTGGTCATTTCCCTCCAGGTCACAGAGGAGTGCATACAGACTGAGAGGCGCTGTTTAAGAACCCGTTTCCATACGGCGTTGTTTATGGCACAGTTCAGATCTGCCTTGGACTGGACATTTTTAAAGATAAACTATGTTTATGGGAAGATGGGCCCCTTTTTCCTCCTCTTTCATTTACACAGAATGACTTTTTCTTTAGACACTGGAACTTTTGTTATGCTAATCAGGTAGGGACCCTTTCCAATTCAGGGTCACCTGGGCCTGGTCCGCGGCTCCCTTCTGTGGCCGTCTCCCGGGACTTTCCTTGTCTTTTAAGCCGTAATGTAGTTGGAGTTGCCATCAATTTCCTGTGCTCAGTATGTTTGTGGCTATATCGCAGATCTGTCGTCCTGCCGATGTTCGTGACCAGGCGGGAGCCCTCCCGGGCCGGCCCTCCGCTGGCCTGCAGCCCAGAGCCAGGTCCCCTGGCCCCTGGCCAATGCCCTGCTCCCAGGGTGGTTTGTGTCAACTCTGGGATGGAAGGTTGGCTCCTCAGAGACCTGTCAAGAGGCACCAGTGCTCGGTCATTAATGAGTGACTTCAACCAGCTGGACAGGCCGCGCCCCTGCTGCCACCGCTCTCGCTCTGGCCCGACCTGGGAGAAATGAGATGCTAAACCCGCACTTCTAACCTCGACACAGGAGCCCCAACCATGAAGAGTGTTTTATGGTTAGTTTTTACCGGCCGTCCTGGATGTCCACAAACAGAGGCGTGTCCCTCCCCTGGTCCCGTCAGCCAGTGGTGGGAGGCCGGGCCTGAGTGGTTCTCTGGTGGGAAAGAGGAACACATCCGTGCCGGGATGAGGCGAGGCCTTCTTGGCCGCTGAGCGGTGGCTGCGCAGTCGGGTAGCTGGAGGAGACACCGGCCAGGACGGCCGGGCGTCCCTGAGGTTTCTTCCTGTTCGTGGGAAGAAACAGAATCTCTGATAAGGCCTGAGAGGTTCGTGTCGGTCTCATAATCGAGGGTGATTCATTCTGGTGGACTTGGAAGAATCTGCTTTGCTACAGCACGTGACAGCGACGTTAACAACTCAGAGGAGAGGAAGACAGAGACACGGAGAGAGCCGTGACCTGTGAGGCTCTGGTCTGCAGGGTGTCCACGTGCTCGGGTTTGGGGGTCCGTAGGTCACTCCTTCTGGATCACTTGCAGTAGGTTAAGCTGACCCTAACACTGGCCACATTCCTTCGCGTTCCCAGGCTGGGCCTTGGTATCCTCATCTGTAAAATGGGGCTGTGTTCTGCAAGCCTTTACCTGCCGGTCTTCAGTGTTGGGAGAACCGCACGCACAAGGCAGTCTAAGCCCAATGCCCACTGTGCCCCTCGATGCCAGCACTCCTGCGCTCCACTCAAGTCACAGCGGGCACGGAGGTGGAGGACGGGAGTGGTCCGTGAGCCCTCAGCAGTTTGGGGCTGGTTCTTGCGATTCTCTGGCTACTGGCTGTGCTCCCTCCGGGGCCCCCACAGCAGGCTTGAGCCCCCACCTTCCTCTCCTCTGTCCCACTTGTCTCTCCATTTCGTTCTGCTTTACTCACAGTCCTGCTGTTCAGCCTCCTGAATGATCGTTGACAGAAACACAGTCCCTTTAGCAGTTAACGGCGACAGGAGGTCAGTGCACTCTCGAGCAGAACCCCGAACTTCAGATGTCCTANTTGTCTCTCCATTTCGTTCTGCTTTACTCACAGTCCTGCTGTTCAGCCTCCTGAATGATCGTTGACAGAAACCCAGTCCCTTTAGCAGTTAACGGCGACAGGAGGTCAGTGCACTCTCGAGCAGAACCCCGAACTTCAGATGTCTTAAAAAATACCCTAAAAATACGTCCTCTCATCAGTGGTAAACCCCTGGTCTTCGAACATCTCTGATGTGCTTCTAGACATGATCCTGTTAAGTTCTTCTGGGACCCAGATACTGGAGTCGTCAGCGTGTGTGTTCACTGCTGCTAGATGTCTGGAAGCGGGTGGATTAAGATTTCCTATTAACGTGGAAGATGCTGAGGAAAAGCCCCCCCCCAAGGAACTGGGCAGGCTGGGCACCAGCAGAGGGGCCCAGACACTGGGGTCTTTCCTGTGGTCTCTGTCTGGGCTTCTCCCCCTTCAGACTGTGGGCAGTGGGATGATAAAATGCATGGCCTTGTATTTTGCGCTTCCTTGTTTCTCTGGTAAAGGACGAGGGCTTGGATTTGACCTGTGTGCTGTCTGAAGACATCATGTCCATAAATACGTTGTGTGCCTTTGCCTGAGGGCATGTTCTCCACCTGCCGACCCTGCCAAGCCTGCCACCTGCCAACCGATTGCTTACCTGGACTTGTTGGTGACTGCTGCGNCTGGTCTTCGAACATCTCTGATGTGCTTCTAGACATGATCCTGTTAAGTTCTTCTGGGACCCAGATACTGGAGTCGTCAGCGTGTGTGTTCACTGCTGCTAGATGTCTGGAAGCGGGTGGATTAAGATTTCCTATTAACGTGGAAGATGCTGAGGAAAATGCCCCCCCCAAGGAACTGGGCAGGCTGGGCACCAGCAGAGGGGCCCAGACACTGGGGTCTTTCCTGTGGTCTCTGTCTGGGCTTCTCCCCCTTCAGACTGTGGGCAGTGGGATGATAAAATGCATGGCCTTGTATTTTGCGCTTCCTTGTTTCTCTGGTAAAGGACGAGGGCTTGGATTTGACCTGTGTGCTGTCTGAAGACATCATGTCCATAAATACGTTGTGTGCCTTTGCCTGAGGGCATGTTCTCCACCTGCCGACCCTGCCAAGCCTGCCACCTGCCAACCGATTGCTTACCTGGACTTGTTGGTGACTGCTGCGCCCAGACTCCTGTCCTCCCCAGCCCCGAGCTCTAAAGCTGAAACCTTTTGGCCTGGCCTCCTACCAAATGGAAATCATGTGGGACAGCTCTGCCCAGGATGACGGTGTCAGCAAAAGGTCTCAGAGAAACAGGAGACGCTTGAAAACACATGGTCAGCCATGGGTCACGTGAAACCATGTTTCTGGGGTGATGCTTGGTATTTTGGCGATAGTTGTACATGGTAGAGATTGACCTACAATCCAGCCTTTCTGCTCAGAAGCTGGGTGACCCCCTAGGAGATTCCTTAGTGTCTCTGTGCCTCTGTTTCCTTATTTGGAAAGTGAAGGTTATATGATCAAGTGAAATAACAGAAGGAAAAGAGCCTGTGAACTGCTTTAAGAGCAATCAAATGTCAGCTCTGATCGTATTTAGAAAAGTAAGGAAGGAACCTAACAATATTATCATCACATCCTGGGTCTAGAGCGTGTTAATTGAACCTCAATATTACCTGTGTTTCAGGAAGGTGTATCTGTGGCTTGGTCAAAATTATTACTATGAGGCCAACACCCAAGTTAGAAAAGTGTCAAACATTTTGGGTTAATTTATTTCCATCCAGGCCTACCTAATATCTGATTAAGGATTTAAGTAGATGGCAGGAGAATTATGTTTTAGTTTTTTTGGAAGAGGCGTCATGTGATGGCAACTGCTTTTGAATCGTCTTTGATTCACTGCCCATCAGCAGGCACCTGTGAACACCTGTCCAGCTGTAACGAGCTGGAGGGGATGAGGCCCTTCTTGCAGACCGCTCCCCACATCAGTGCTTTCCCTGCCTGCACCCTCGAACGGGTCCTGTCCAGAGCAGGTTCAAACACGGGTCTCCACCTTCGCACCATCCGTGTTAGTACTCACAGCCAGAAGGCCCCTCCTGTGTCCCGGGCACCGAATTGGCCATGGTTCTTGTACATCTGTCCTGGGACACAGTGTGACTTGTTGCCGGTGCCAGAAAGGACAGGGTCCCAGTGCAGTGGGCCTGGGAGCTGAAGGACACAGAGGCCGCTTGGCACTCTGGGAGGACCGTGCGGATGCTGAGTGGGCTTCCCAGGCAGAGAGAAGGCTTCCGTAGTGGTTGGGAGGGAACGTATGTGTCCAGGGCACAGTGGGGCCGTGAGACAGTGAAGAAAAGGTGGGACCAGAGGGTCAAAGGCCACGCAGAGGACACCAGCCAATGTCATAGGCCGTAGGGTGTCCCGTCTACTTCTGAACAGAGTGGGCACAAAAACGCTGTTTTAGTAGCATTGCTGCCGTGGGGGGTGGCTTCTAGGGAGGGGAAGTGGCTGGAGCCAGGGAACCTTTCTGGAAGTAACCAGATGGTTGGAGCATCAGCAGGTGGACTCAGGGCCACGGGGCGGGCTGGGAGTGACCAGCATGTCTCGTAAGAGCAGCACTTTGTGACTGACTGGGACAGGAGGTGAGGATGAGAGAGAATAACAGAGGCACTAGGTGGCCCTGTGACCTGTCGTTTTGTCCTGCACTCTGTGCTTCCTTGGCCCCGCCACATTAGGTGCTGTTGATCTTCTTGGGGTGGGAAGCCTTGTGAACCACCCAATGGGAACGCAGGGTGGGCAAGGAAGGAGCCATTACCTGTGTGTGGAACGCCTGAGAAACGCTGTTGCACCGGAGCATCCAGAATAAGACATGGCGGACTGGCGAGGACCCCGGAGAGGCAGCCTGCTTGGCAGAAAACGTGGTGTCAGCAGCCTTGTGCAGCAAGAGGGGCCCTCTGGGCGCAGCCCAAGTCTGGGGACAGTCCAGATTTGTGGCAATGTCATCAGTACGCTTGGGGTGACCCTGACAGTTCGTGGCCAGTGGAAATTCAGTCATTCTATTTCGATTTTTAATTTCCCCTTTGTATCGAGTTCATGATTCCTTTTACTGACGAATGATCAGGCTGTTACATAGAAACTGACATCTTTCTGTAAATTGTCCCTCCCGGATTTCCATCTTTACCTCCTTGCTGGTGCTGTAAGCCCCTGACCCTCAGCACACGAGGTCTCGATGAACAAGCCAGATGCAGTCGTACCTGTGCTGCACACAGGTGCCTTCCTCACCACGAGGTAGCAGTTACGGCACCCGGCGCGCACCAGCACACGGGGGACGGAGACGGGCCTCCCCCCGCCCAGCAGACCGTGGTGCCACACCTGCTTCATGTCAGAAACCTGTCTTTCTGCTCTAAAATGGTAAGTGGCTCATTATGTCCCATCATCTCAGCCACACACCTTCTGGGAAGGAAATCTGGAAAGCTTGTAGACATCCCAAATGTCCTGTTTCCCTGATACTTCCCCTTGTACTGTAGATGGCCTTTCCCGTTTGTCCCTAAAAAGAGAGCAGCCTGGGGAAGGAACACAGAGGTGACCTACTTGCTCCGAGTTAGGACCTTCTCTCTGGGGAAGTCCTGCTTCCTTTGTTTGCACGGATGTTCACAACGCTGCTTTTAACTCGAACCTGGTTCAAATGTTGATCATTTCAGCAAACTGTAACAGGATACTATTTGTAAACAAGGATTATTCTGTCCTTTTTATTGTAATTGAGTATTGAATTGTTTTTAAAGTTAAATCTGATTGGGGAGTTTGAGGTCAGATCATGAGGTGTGTTAATGAAACACACTGCAGAGTGTCAGACGCACCCGTGGGCACTAACTGTTGGGTCTGCTGACTCCCCACGGCTCTGTACGCTCACTTTGAGAGTCTGGAGGGAGAATTAATCTCTGGCTTCCACACTGTCTCTAGAACAAAATCACACCTTACCAGTGTCAAATAAAATTAAACTGAAGTTGAGATGAAATGGAAAAGTCACCAGGTCTCAGCCACCAACTGGGGCACACGGTCTGAACAGACCTGTTCTTTCCGGGTCTCTCTCACCAACCACAGTTGTTGGCTGTGGGCTTTGGTGGCTGGTGGGCACGCCGTTAGTTCTGCCACGGCTGAAGCCACGGATAGCAGGGCAGGGTCCTGGAGAGGCAGACCCCCTGTGGCCCTTTGGCCACTGCCCCTTTCTGGACTGGGGGGTGCTTGCACCTGTCTCTCAGGGAAACAAAATTGCAATACAGATTTGCTCTTCCCTTATCTGAATAATGGCTCTGTTTATTAATCATGGATTAGTTTCTCTTTCTTCTAACTCCAAAAGAATTCTGAGGTAGCTGTCTTATTAACCCAGGGGGTAATTTCCTTCATTTGCCATTAAGGTTTTGCGGGGAGCTCAAGACCGGTCACGTTCACTTTTTCAGGAAATTGCCTTGTTTTCTCACCCAAGCATCGGAGCGAGCAGCTGGCGGTAGAGAAATGTATGGCGCATGCCTGCCCCAGACGCTCAGCTCTCCTCCCTCTGCCCAAACCTCCGCTTATTAGCAGTGTTGCAACCTAAGAAGGAACATTCTAGCACCCAGACTCCTTCAGCGTTCCCTTTAAATCTGGGTTTTATTCATGAGGTATCTTTACAGCTGAAAAAGTAAACTTAAACACAGTCTTTTCATGACCCACTTGAGCGTATTGCTTTTTATTATTTCCCCCCAAACACAGCTTCTGTCTAGTAGAAACGAAAAGTGAGGCAGGGGCCTCCATGGCCTTGGCCAAGGTCACTTGGCAGGTGGGTGTCAGACCCCTGGATATGCTGAACCCTGCTGAAGTCTGAGCCGGCTCTCCGCAAGCCCACGCCCCGGTGTGCTAGCTGGGGGGCAGTGGAGGCCCCAGAGAGGCAAAGCCTGTACATAATTCTCTGAAATTGCACCGTGGTGTCTGCTCTAACGTGCGACAGTGCCCCGCAGTGACAGGGCCTCACAACGGGACGTCACCGTGGAGTGGGAGATCGTCCCTGGGAGTCTGTTCAGAGATGGGCATCGCCAGTTTGCAGGCTTCTTAAGATTTTGTTTCCGAAAGGCAGCTGTAACGGGGGTTTCCCTCCCAGGGACAACATCTGCTGCACGAGAGTAAACGTTTTGTTTGTAGGCCTGCTCCGTTTCTTTCCTTCTTTGGATGCTGTTGAAGTGTCAGCTGCTGGCCCCCAGCACTGGGGTCTGGTTTGGAAGTCAGATGGTAGCATTCGTTTGCTTTCAAAAGAGGCAAAAGCCGGAGTGGGCTTCCCTCTGACTGTAGGTGCCGTCATCGCTCGGCTGAGTAGACGCGGACGCGGAGTCCCGCGCGGCGGTAATAGTAAGTACGGGCAGCCCCGAGGACGGCCTCTCACCGGGCAGCGGGCGAGGAGCTGAGAGGTCTTCTGCGCGCCTCGGAAATACCCCGAAGGACTCTTACGGTGCCTGACGTGTCACTGCTCTTTCTTGACTTTTCAGTTTTAGGTATTATTTATCAACCTACTAAGGATAAGGAAGGTCTAGCCTCCCTTCGCTTCTCAGAAGCGTACTTTCTGTCCCCTGTCCTCTCCATATAGGAATACTTTAACACTTGGTTACACTGATACCCAGTATTTATATGAACTTGCTGACCTATCTACTGTTGGTGCTGAGTCATGGAATACACGAAGATTGAGCTTTTTTCCTGGTCCTTTTTGTTGTCCCTGGGGTTGTTTTGTTCTGTTTCCATAATTTTCTACATACTTCCTGTGGATTTATTGGTAAATGCTTGTAATTTAAATACAAAACATTAGACTGGCTTTGTCCCATCTGGACTGACTGCCATCTAGACCTGCCACCTGGCTGATTTTCTGGACCCATCTGCCCTGGCCTTCCCTCAATGGTTTAACCACTCCACTGGCCGGCTCCTGTTTCCTGGATCCCATGTTGACCATTGATGCGTTTTCTGTCCTTTGGGTGGGTGCCGTCTTCCACTCACCTCCTGGCTTATTTTCTGCACCCGTTCTTAGTTGGCAGTCAGCTGGGGATAGACATCTATGTTGCGTGGGATTGTCCCTCAGCTTTCAAAGTTGTCCTCTCATCTTCTGGCTGCTGGTGCTGAGAGCCCCAAGGCCCTTCTAGTTCTAGATTCCTGTAACGGACTTCTTTCTGCCTCATCCCCAGAAGCTTTTAAAAAGGATCTTCTTCTGATCCTAGGATACTTAAACTTTAAGAGAATGGTCCTTTACGTTGATTTGTGGGTGGTTGTCCGTTCTTCTGTGGATGGGTTGCTGAAGCCTGGATACTCACATTCTTCCGTCTGGGACGTTTTCTCTAATTCTTTCATAATTCCTTCCTCTGCATTTTCTTTATTTGCTTTATCTGGAATTAGACCACTCAAATAGTCTATCTCTTGTATGGATCACTTAATTTTTCTTATTGTTGGCTCTCTTTCCCATTTTGTTAATTTTTATTCTAATTTCTGAATAATTTCATCATCTTTTTAGTCTATAAAGTTTTAAATTTTAATCATATTTTTAATTCCTAAGAACTCTTGTTTTTTCCTTGAGTGTGACTTGGATGTCACGGACACTAAGATACAACATCTCCTCTTCTCTCTGGTGCCTGCCCGAGTTTCCCGTTTGTTCGTTCATTCTAGTCCCGCCTGTCTTCTTGGCGCCTCTTGCATGTCTGGTGGCATGTCTGGTGGCCCGCGGCTCCAGGCGTGTTCGGAGGCTCGACAGTGAGCAGGAGTGCTGAGTCAGCAGAGACTGCCCCATGAGAACCAGCTGTTAACTGTTCGGGAATTTTGTGAGTTCATTGTTATATGTAGCCATTATTAAAAATTAAATTGGGCAAACTCACAATTAGGTAAATTATGTGAGAAGCACAGGTAATAAGTACTTAAAACATCACCCTAATTGCATTTACCACATTTCACTAGTGTCTGTACTCTTGAAGTTATTTATGGTCCTTGTGTGGTAAACGTACCGTAAGATGGCGCGCCACCACACTTGTCTCCCCAGCTCCCGGATGGGAGTAGCGTCACAATGGCAGCTTGAAATCAGCCACGTGGGAACATTCCCACCGTGGAAGCTGTCCAACGCGAGAGCATCCCCCGAGCGAGCATCCAGCCCCACCAGAGAGCCCGTTGTTACACTCAGCAGCACAGCCTGCGGTGACCCTAGTCATACTCCTGGCTGCACACCTGTTCAGAAGATAGCCACTTGGCACAGCTTTCCAAATGTGAGCAAGGATTTACACCAATCAGTGCCATCAGCTCACCTGCAGCCCAGGGCTCTGGGACTCAAGAAAGTGCCCCTGTGAACAGACTTCCCTCTCCATCAGGCAGACATTTTTTTCTTTCCTTCATCAAATCTCAACTTCCTCCAATGTTAGGTCTGAACAAAGACTAGAACTGTGGCTAATAGTCTTTCTGAATTTCATAAAACCATTTTATAAAAATGTTCCCATTACAGTTTGGAAATGACTACTTTCCAAAGTACAAGGCCATTCCAATGTAGCTTTTACTTCTCAGGAGGAATGTTGGGTTTCAGTTCTTTTGTACATTTAATAAACTGTGGTTTTTGTAGGGTATGCGTTTTTTATTCTATTTGAAAATATTTATAACAGTAATTAGCACCTATTCTGCATAAAAATGTTTAATATTTGTTATAAGGGGAGCTTTAGCTGTGAAGGCCCATTGCAATGTGATATTTTAGAACATTCAAATGGAAACTCGTATAGTTAAGACACAAGCCATCTTTGAATTACAGTTCAATTTTCTTAAAAAGTTAAAATAAAAATTAAATCATATACATATATCATTCATGACAAAACTAATATTTTCTAAGCTCAGTGTTTTAGTCTGAAGATTATGACATTTTGAATAGGAAAAAATATAAACAGCTAGAATAAGACAATCATGAAGAAATGAGATAATAGTCTTCAGATGAAACAATTAAATATGAATTATGACATAATTACAGACCCCCCGATGGGTAAAGAAGAAAGCTTCTGATGATATAATCGTGTTTTTTGTAATGTCTGTTGCTGTTTAGGCTAAAAAGATATTTGTTCCATTTGCTGTGCTAACCTTTTTCAAATGTCCCTTTCTACCAGGGCTTTGCTGCTTCAGTTGAGTTAAAAGTAGTGACACTGAGAAAGTTTAATCAAAGTCCCAGTGGATTTGTTTTGCAGAATGCCCCTCCCTGAGCTGCCCCGTTGATGGACACGTCAACGTGTGGCTCTTCATTTGTCATCTTTTCCAAACATTACCGGTGTGAACTTCAAGGTCACCAGACCTTTTTTCTAAGCAGATTGGTATGAAATTTATTTAAAAAGTTGAAAAATCAGACTATATTTGCTTGTGCAGAACTCCTAGAATTACTCTGATCTGAGGCTGCTAGTTTTGCTTTTGTCTTACACAGTTTCATTCAGTCGTAAATGTCATTGTCAAATCAAAGTCACTGCCTTGAGAGAAAGCCCAGTCTCTGGAATTCTGTAGCTGGGAGCTGAGGGAAGAATTTGTCATGTGTGCGCATAGACATAAACACACACATATTTGTATGCACATTCACATGCATAAACATCCATGCTCATGCACACACGTGTATCTGTGTACTCACAGAAATGACTTGTACACACACATTTTCATGAACACAAACATTCGCATTCATATCCATGTGCACGTACGCATGTATTCATATATATGCACGTAGTCGATGTGTGCAAGCGTTCGTAGAAACAGCCACATCCACACACATGCACGTGCTCGTAAGCACACTGACGTGTCCGTGTACAGAGATGGACAAGTTGGTGTGTTTTATGGCTTGTGCCGTCGGACGCGGTTAGAGTGTGTGTGGAGAAAACCAGTGTCCCCATAGTGCTCTCCAGATCCACGTCAGACTGTAGTCCTTAATCGTTGGCACAGTCCGCCACCTGTACGCAGCTCCTGACTACAGAAGATTCAGGGTAAAAACGTATATGAGGGTTCACTCTGGATTTTTCACTTGTAAATTTACATCACCCCTTTAAAAATAAAGCCTGTTTTTTAATATTTAAAGTAACTCACGGTTGTGATGAAAATGTGGAGGATATGGCAGAGCGAGGGTCGGCAGGAGCTGTTCAGCTGCGAGGATGCTTGCTGCAGCCGTAGTTAGCGTTTGGCCAGTATAACGGTGTGTTTCTTGTTCTGACTATTATTTTACGGCAGTGGGATCCTAACGTGATACAATTTTGTATCCTGGCTTTATTCTAGTAGTTTGTAGTAGTAGCATTTCTCCAGGTCATTAAAGTCCTTTGTCAGGGGTTTCCAGTGGTTGTAGAACGTTCTAGCACATGGCTGCAGTCTGCTGCACGTATCCCCGGCTCTGTCATTGAGCGTGTACTGCTTCCCGTGTTGCGTGGTGTTGGGATTCTCTCACGGTGAGCACCTCCGAATCAAGGATGACTTTCTAGGACTAGATCTTCAGTAGTGAAATTGCTGTGACAAGACGCGTGAGCACATCGAGGGCTCCCGAGATGTTGCCCAGTGGCCTGTCCCCCAGAAGGGTCCGCATTTGCCCACATCTCGCACCCCCTTCAACTAGCTGGTGTCTCCAGCTGCCCGACCACGGTGTCTACCTTCACAGAGCAGCCTCTGTGGTCCTCCGTATCAGCTTGTTTGTGGGAGCTGTACCGCCCGGAACCTTCCAGAGCTCGGGGAGGACGCTTCGCAGCCTCCCCCCCAGCATGCTCTCTGCCCTGGGGACGCCGCATTCGCTCTGCTCTGTCATTGTTATCTCTGGTTCTTACGCTTCGCTAAATTTGTCCGTTTTGGATTTTTTTCGTCATTCACCCTAGGCTCTATTACATATTGCCCCAGATGTGAAACTCAAGCCCTTCCTTGGCTTCCTAAAAGCAAGCAGACACGAGCCCAGCCACTCTGAGGAAGAGAAGACCAGCTGGAAGGTCAGGAGGGGCCATGGATAGGCAGGGGTGGCCCCGAAGTGAGGCAGGCCTCCCACGGGCATCAGGCAGGGCTCCGTACCAGGTCCTGCCCCTCTGTCCCACCCCTCGCCCGTCGCCTCCGGGACCCACGTTGACCCCCAAATCCTTCTCATTCCACGCTCCTCCTCCTTCCACCTCCTGCAGATGGTCCCAAGGTCAGGCCTTTATGTCAAAGGGTCACGTGCTTTGTGGGCCGAGGGCTCTTCTCCTGGGCAGCTGTGGTGCTAGTTACCCTCATCAGAGTAAAGTCACAGCAGTGGGCGCTCCTGCTACCCTTCAGGTCAGGGTTCTCGGAGGGTTCTGTGCAGGGCGTTCTTCTGTTCGCTCCTCCATCCCTGTCCTTGAGGAGTTTGTGTTTACTCTGGTGTAGCTAACCTACAACGTTCTCTTAGTTTCAGGTGCGCAGTGTCGGATCCGACTGTTGCGCACGTCTCCTCACGCCTGTCACCACACGTGTGCTCTTAATCCCCTTTCTGTTTTTCTCCTGTCCCCCACCCACCTCCTGTCTGGCGACCACCAGTTCCTTCTCTGTATTTAAGAGTCTGGTTTTTTGGTTTCTCTTTTCTTTGTTTTGTTAATTTCCACATGCGTGAGATCAAATGGTATTTGTCTTTCTCTGACTTGTTTCGCTCAGCATAACACCCTGTAGTTCCATCCATGTTGCTGCAAATGGCAAGGTCTCGTCCTTTTTGTGGCCGAGTCATATTCCATGTGCGTTTACACCACACCTTCTTCATCCATTTACCCACAGAGGGACGCTCGGGCTGCCTCTGGGTCCTGGCTGTTGTAGATAACATGGCAGTAAACGTAGGGGAGCACGTATCTTTTCAGGTCAGTGGTTTCCTTTGGGTGAATACCCCATAAGAAATTACCAGGTCATATGGTGTTTCCTTTTTTAATTTTTTGAGGAAACCCTGTAGTGTTTTCCACCGTGGCTGTGCCAGCTTGTCTCCTTGAAGAATTTAAATCTGCTCTCAGGCAAGCACCTGCTTCAGGGGCTGTCAGATGTTCTGCCTTTGACGTCCTTGTTCCACAAGGATGCGTGTGCAGGGGGTTGAGTGTGGAGGGCCAGCGCTGCCTGTGGGGTGCGCCCCAGCCTCCCTGCCCCCGCTGTGGAAGTGGGGGTGACATGTGCCAACCAGGTCGTGCAAGGGAGGGAGGAAGGTGCTGTAAACAGTAAGTGGTAGACAGGCCGCGTGGTCCCGTGAGATAGGGGTCGGCTTGTCTTAGGAGCCGCTTCGGCGGGCGTGCGCTGACCCAGGGCTTCTCACCGCAGGTCCCCCGGCCAGCACGCAGCACGGGCCTCCCGGGGGACCTGCTGGCCGGGGGTCTCACCCCAGGAGCGGGCCAGGAATCCAGGGCTCTGGGCGCTGCGGCCGCCCCTCCAGTCTGAGCACGCGGGGCTAAGGGACAGCAGCCATCCCCCCCGCTGGGAGGCTGGGGCTTCAGGTCCTGCAGGGAGCCTGGGCTGCATCCCAGCTTCGACGTGTGGGTCGGGTGGGTGCTGTGTTTCTGGGGTTTCTGTGACTCGGGGTTAGCGTGCCGGGGACAGTGTATCCCCCAGGACTGTCATCACAGTGGTTGTGATGACAGAACTGGCACCTTCTCGTGTAATCACCGTCCGTGCTCCTTCATTATTGTCACTTAGCTGGATGTGTACTTCGAGTCGATGTAGGACATAGTCTGCGGGCGCTGTGTGAGTGAGGCATACGTGTGTATCCACCCATATTTAATAACGTGCAGATAATGCCTCGTAATGATGTGGCACACCAGAGTTTTCATCAGAGTGTCCCTTTGTGAGGGTGCAAAACTAATTGTGTTGTGCTGTGCTGGAGGTCAAAGTTGTTATAATAAAACATCCGTCTTGGAGATTTTTAGAGGAACCTGTTTAAAAGGTTACAGTGGGTAATTATCATACCCTAATTTACAGAGACTTGGCAGTGAGAGTTGCTTTTCAGTGAACCATGTACTCATGACCCACCGCTCCACACTGCAGGATTCTTCGTGACGAGGTTAGGAGCGTAATTAATAAATGATGGGATTATTTATGGTTCACGGTGCCAGATTGGGACAGACAATGATACACAGAATGCGCTCGCTGATTCTCACCCACAGCCGCGCAGACTCTGATCCGTGGATTGAATTGTCAGATCACTTCTCTGGAGAAGTGAATACTGGACGGAATTCAAGGGATGTTTCTGCATGATGACCTGGTGCCGCCTTGTGACGAAGGCAGCCCTGCTCCCTCCAGACACACTTAAGGAGCTTCCTGTCCGTCTTGGTCCGGATGTGTCCAGATGGGGGGTAGGGGCAGGGGTCAAGGGATGTTCGTATGATTACCCGTAACTGCAATCTCTAACTCCTGGTTACAAACATTAATTAGGACTCA
Organism: Ailuropoda melanoleuca; assembly: GCF_002007445.2. Lineage (NCBI taxonomy): Eukaryota > Metazoa > Chordata > Mammalia > Carnivora > Ursidae > Ailuropoda > Ailuropoda melanoleuca. Next base: position 139,612,789 of record NC_048224.1, read on the forward strand.
GATTAGAATTATAGCAACAGGAGAAATCTGAAGTGTTCAACAAATGCGCCTTCAAGTTATCAAGTCAAAACACGGTCGGCCTGCGCTACTCAATTTTTCTAAAGGTGATTTTTTTTTTTTTGG